>NC_092041.1:105484495-105791773 GCF_003086295.3 Arachis hypogaea | reverse complement strand
ATGGTGAGATTTTGGTCACTGATGAAAGTATTGACGAAATATAGAAGAGCTACTTTTTCACGAGTTATTTATGGAGGGAGAGGAGACTCTTTTGTATTTTCAGTTACATACAAGAAAGAAGACCAAAATTTTAATTATTACCGAAGAATTTGAGACGTTGAAGTAAAGGAAGTCCTAAAGCTGATGAAGAATGAGAGGGCAGTAGGCTTAGACAATATTTGGATTGAAGTTTGAAAAGATTTAGGAGGTGTTGGTCAAAATATGCATGCGACAGTAGATATCTATAAAAAGTTAAAAACACAAATGTTTAAAATTTTGATCAAATTGCTGCAATATTTTGTTTTTGGGTAAGCCAAAGAGAGAGCAAAAAGAAAAGTACACAGGTCTAAACAAGGAAGCCCCGATGAGATAACTACTTTAATTCTCGAATATTTTATAGCTCAATAACTTCATTATGAATCAGATGAATGCTTATTCAAATTTTGAATGTCCCACTTTTGCAGATAGTAGTACTAAAGACCAGCACTGCCAAGGCGGCAACCTTGGATATCCTCACAACACATTGTATACCGTCGGCAATATCTGATGACCTGAAAGCATGAAAGGCATTGGCGAGAGCTATTTCAATTTTCACTGTCGCTTTGTGGTATGTTTTTCGAGGGGTACTAAACACGTGTTATCAGATTTTTGATCATGAGATCTATACAGTAGACGGTGAGCTGAACAATGAAGCACGCAGAGGAGACATTGAAATCTGGCGGGGAGTATTTGGGGAATTTGAAATGCATAAGCTGTTTAGATGCATATTGTCATTTTCATTGGCGGTTGAATGCTTTCTACTCTATTCATGTCTATCATTTAGTATCTTTCCTCATTCAGAAACATTATAGTCCTTGTGGAGGAATGGATAGGAGAGGGTAGGGACTAGGGAATATTTTTCCCTATTTAGAGAAATTGTTCCCCCAGAAAAATTTGACATTGTGGTGTATTATTTTTCTTTAGTTAGGACGAGGCATGTAGACTTTTCATATTGAGGATATTAATGTTTGATTTGTAATAAAAGGCAAATAATTTGAAATATTCTGCATTTTTTAAGGTATACATATTTTTTTGTCACTTTGGGGTATAGTTTCGAATGTACTCTTAGGGTTGTATTTTTCTCTATTTTAGGGATTACAACGGTTCTATGGGGCTGGGATTTGTCCCCATCCCCAGTCTCTATTCGGTTGGGAAAAGAAAAACTTTCGATTCGCTTGTTAACTACACTCAATACAAATTCATGCCATGCATAAGATACAAAATTTTATTGTGGCATCCATTAAAAAAGAAAGACACAATGTTACTCTTACTGTTTTTTTGTATCTCTGCACTCTTTCATTCTGTATCAGAGTAGGCATCATTGGTTATTACTGATTTTCAATTTCTTTTTTTGGTTTATTTAGCAATATTTGCTGACTTAATACAAATTAAGCTGCACAGAAGCTTTTGGAAACCTATCATGGAAAATATGTTACAACAGACACACAAGCTTGCTTTCATTTCATATCTTCAGAATACACGTTCATATTACTCCCACTTGGTGATAGAATGCTTTCTCTTTAGAAATTTTGGTTTATGTTCCTTGCTTTGTGGTGTAAGTACACTACTCTCATTCAATTGAACTGTTTCTGATGGGATTTTTGATCCTTATATGCTTCTATATTTGTTCTTTCTGATTCTATCTTCCATCTACTCCGTTTCTTTTCTGGCTTCTCTTTTGGGATATTTTTCATTGCTTAGAGCTTTGAAGAGTAGTTTGGTCAGTTATATAAGTGAATGTTTTTCTTCAGATAAATCACTTTTATAGCTTTGCAAGAGAGGAACATTGTTCTCTGTAGTTGGTAACACCGGGTTTGAGATGTTTTCATCCACCTCTTCTGCTGCCTTACCCCACATTACTGTGTAAAATCCAATTGATATTATTGTTGCTCCAATTAGACTGCAAAGTGGAGAAACAATTTAGTGGCATTTGCAGATGTATACATGTAACCGAGTTTATGCGAAAAGCCAAACACATACCTTCCAAGGTGAAGAGAATCACCAAGAAACATGACTCCCATGGCTACAGCTATGACAATCGAGAGTGGCTTGAACATTGCGACGTAGACAGGTCCCTTTATGCGTAATACCCATGTGTGGACAGCATTGTTCAAGAACGATCCGAAAATTCCCTAAACATGTGAAATGCATCATCAAAATTTTTTTTTTTTTTTCAGATAAATAGCATACACTATACCATAAAGTTCTCTTCTACTTTGTGTGTATCTTACAGAGCAAAGGACAGATGCCAACGCTGTATCTACTCCTATTTTCCAAGCACCTGGATTTGTCTCTGTAAAAATGCCAACAATTGCGGCCATGATGCTTACGCATAAATTGTAATAGAAGACAACAGTTAGTTCAGCAGGGTACACCTTCATGATTTGCACCTGAAATATATTTAGTCCAAAATTAGATAAACTATTAGAATTAGCCTCTCTGAAACTTCCTATAGCAGCCGGGGAATTCGTACTTGTACAATGTACCACATAGGAACCAATATATACTCAGCCATCAGTAGAAGGCCGCCGATGGCCCAACTTTGATCCACAGAACTGAGATTGTTAATTGGATGTTGAATTGAGAACGAAGGCGCATGAATAATGATGATCGGTGGTCCTTTGTAAAGAGTTACAACGAATGCTCCTGATATTGATACTATGGTGCCCAAGACTTTAGCTTGGCTGCTTGAACTTTTCAGAGCCACTTTTTCCATCCTTAAAACATTCAACAGAAAACATGGTGTACAAAGTCAGCATAACAATATGAATCATAAAGAGATCATTCATCTGAGTAGTTTAAACTTTAAACTTAGTCATTAACTATTCTTCAGTAAGGATATTGAACTAATGAATGGGGAGACAGGATCATCAGCTTTTCGGAAAATGAAATTCATTTATTGCATTAATTCAAATAAACCGTTTACATGCAGAAGGGGTGGTTTAAGTAGTATACAGTTAACAACTTGTAACAGAAAACAAATTACTCTGAACAGCAATGTAAGTTGAAGCTAAATAAATACTCCAAGCTGGCTCACACCAAGTTAAACATACGATTTATACTTTTCCAAAATCGAAAACAAAATTTTCTTAGTAGTCATTACATTAATTCTTTGGATAACTGTAGAACTTCAGAGGATCGCTTTGAAAGGTTTTGTCATGAATTTGGTTATAAGAAGCCGGCAAGATCTAATAAACTGTCAAAATTTAAAAGTAATAATTACATATAAAGAGATTGTTAAGTTCAAGTGAAGTTGGCACAGTGGTAGGGGCACACTACGATCCCTCTAAGGAAAACTTAAGGGTGCATTTGGTATGCATTTCTATTCTCTGTTTTTATTTTCACTATTTTATGTTTTCAAAATTTTGTAGAATTTTTTTTTCTTTTCTATTTTCACATCTAGTTTCCTGTTTTTTCTTCAGAAAATTCTGAAAATAGAAGCAAAAAGGCAAACCAAACACATTCTACTTATCAAGATAGCAAGAGTTAGAAGAGCATGTTTATCTGTAAGTTTTATCAATTCACTCTTTTTTTTTCAATAAAAAATGTCATTGTAACTTATAAAAAGTTATGTTTCAATTAAAAACTGCCAAAAATGGAAAGTTATTACTACTTGGGAAATCTGGGAATCAAAGTTGGACATAAAAAAGTAGTTAACCAAACGTAAAAGAAAAACACGTTAACCAAAACTAATGATTGAGAAGTCCTTAACCATTGAAAATGCAAGACAGCGAGATTCTTTTGCTATTCATATCAATGGAGGTAAGGAACCTGAAAGCGATGGCGAGCAAGAAGGTAAAAGCCGGCACCAAATTGCTGATCGCCGAAGAAAGAGTTGGCGAACTGAAACTGATTCCTGTGTACCCCATTATCTGAGATGAGCATCTTCAATTTTCAACAATCCATCAGTAAAGACCAAAAGAAGTAACAGAAGAAATCCAAGATCCATCAAATTAAATTACAATTTGCATGTACCCGATGAGGCCAAGAAAAGCAATTTTAGTTGCAACTGGCAAAGTAAGAGGAGGAAGCACTCTTGATCTGCAAAACAGAGAAAGTAACAGAATATAACATATTTTTGTTTGCAAATGAAATGATTGTAAAAGTCAATAGTAACCTTGAGGAGATGAAGGGAGCAGGAAGAAGCAGAATAGCAGCAACAGCATAAGCATAAACAACAAAGACATGGTAGCTCATGCCTTTCATGGTAGCTGCTTTGAACAGAGTGTTCAATCCAACATTCACGCATTCCATGCTCACCATGGCACCCAAAGGAACCAAATCATTCAACAACTTTCTCGCCATCTTCCTCTTCCCCTCAAAAAACTAACATGCAAATGCAATATTGCGAGACTCAACTTCAAGTTCGGTAGTCAGGGAGGAAAAGGCTTCTGTCAAATGATGACAACTCGACCATTTTTTTTATACAAATAATTAATTTGGTAAACCTGGATTATTTTTGTCAGACGAAAATTTTAGATATGTGGACAAAAACTTTAGGCAGAGAGAGTAGTAGAGTGGAGTGTTGCTATGAAAATACTCATTTTGGTTTGGTGGCATCACTTTCAAGATAATGCTGAAAAAAGCTTTGATCATTTGGCGTATTTGTGTGTGAGAGTGACTTTGGTTATAATGGGTGACGTAGAACACAAGCAGAAATATTAAATTGTTGGAAGATAAGAAATGTGATGTGAAACGGATCTTCCTTGCAATAATTTAGGTGGATATGGCTTGCTGGGCTTCACTACTTCATACTATACTAATAATCAACTTGTGTGCGATCCACAAGACAACTTTACTTTAATTTTAGTCATTAAAATTTAAAATATTTGGCTAAAAAAATTTTGAAAATTAATTTAAAATATTGCTCTTTAATTTTTGTATCATGCTACTTTAGACCAATTGCCGTTTTGTCAAACTGTATACGACCGTATACAGAGAAAGCCCGCACTTTTCTTTTCTTTTTTTGTTGTATTTTATTCTCTTCCTTTTTAACCTCATTTTTCCATTCATTATTCTCCTACTCCACAAGTTTTTCTTTTTTTTCCTTTTCTATCTCGATCAAACCGACTTGTATAACCAATATGAAGGGGCTTTATTAATGGCCATTGTCCATGATGAATATTAACATGAGAATGGTAATTTAGTATTTCTTTATATTATTTTTTTATTTTAATATTTTTAATATTTTTATTTTTAATATTGTTTTAAAATTTAATGTTTATAATTTTATTATTGTTTATAATTAATTTTTATTTAATTTGTCTTTTTTTAATAAGATTATAATCTATATTATAAAAAATACACTAAAACATAATTACACTAAAACATAATATACGAGAATTATAATTATAAAAGAGAATACTAAAAATAATTAAAATATTAAATATTTATCTTAGTGGTGATCGAAACAAATTTAAAACTTTTTTATGATATTTTTTATATATAATTTTTTTAGTATTATTAATATTTTTTTAATATGTTATATTTTTTATTATTATTATTTACGGTTAATTTTTTATTTAATTTATTTTACCTGATAAAATCAATAAACTATATTATAAAAAGATGATAGTAAAAATAATACAAAAAATCACAATTATAAAAGTGTATAATGTCAAACACATCGCTAATAAAAAATAAAAATAATAAATAATAAAAAAGAGCTCATATAAATAAAAATAATAAGAATTTTATAAATAATACAATAACATGTATAAAAGATAAAGTTAGTAAAAAGTAAATAAAGATTTAATGTCAATGGTAAGAATTAACCTGCTAGGGAGTCAATAGACTATTTGTACAACGTGTACAATGAGGTTCCCAAAAATTTAAACTAATTTTTGAGTTCACCACGGATCAAACTCTTGACTTTTTAGATCTAGAGCTCTAATACCATGTCATGATAACACTCATTTTAAAAATTTCAACTGATGAAAAAAATAACACTAATGATTATATCTCTAATACTTCCTAAACCTCCATTGCACATATTATACAAATATTCCATTAGTTTCTCGTACTTTTTCTTTCAAATAACAGAAAAAATACTGCCAACTTTATAAAGCTCTTCAACTTGCTCAATAACAGGAAAGATGCCAACACAGTCATTATCAAATGAGTGCATGAATTCCAAATTTGTCATTTCTTTTGTTTCATAATTGATACAACAAATCATTAAAGGAACCTTACTGTCCAACAAGGAGTTTTCATCTTGAAACAATTCATCTTCTTTTGTTTTTCTCCAAGTAACAGAATAAAACCCAGTAGACACTATCACTGTTCCAACAACATTGAAGTTCAAGAGAAAAAGATTATTAAGCAACAACGGAAAAGTAAAATTAACTAATTTAGTACAGAATCTGAGTTGATCAGAAATTAAATAGTTTTAATTGATAGATAATATACCTTCCAAGATACAAAGCTTCACCAAGGAATATCACACTCATAACAGTAGCATTGGCAATTGAGAGAAACTTGAAGATTGACATATATACAGAACCTTTTCGGTGGAGACACCGAGTGTGAACCACAGTGCTTAACAACGTGCTACACAATGCCTGCAACATGTGTATATTATGATAGGATTTTTTTCTAATATTAATTTTTCAAAAATATTATCCGAATTTTAAAGTGTGGAATACATTTTATTTTATTTTATTTTATTTTAAATGAGTTCGTCGCACCCTTGAATTTTAGTTTTCTATGAATTTCGTTTTATTCAACGGCTAACTTCGAGTTAAATCTTCTGTAAACACCTATAAAAAAAAGAATAAATAGATAATATACAACAAAATTAAAAATTCAAAAAAGATATATAAACAGAAAATATAATAAATATGATTTCTTTAACATTGTTGGTTACAATAATAATTATTAATATCGTCTCCAAAAATATATATGAGTACACAATAGTACATAAAAATAAAAATTTAATTTAGTTTAATTTGAATGAAAAAAAAGTTAAAAAATACAACAATTATAATTTTTTTAACATCGTCAACGTCAATCGTGTGCCACCAAGAGTACACCAATCCATAAGAGTACACAAATAAATCTTTTTCAACTCAAAAACATAAAAATTTAAGGTTCATCGAAGATGCTGTGAACTTTATGAATTTTATAAGATTTATTGGAGTAGCAAACATGTCCCACAGATAAAAAAAATTGTTGGATTTTTGAATATAAAATTGGTTTTTTGTTAATTAAGTTTTTTTTTTTTATTTTATAACAAAAAAATACTTTTTTTTTCTAACTCTTTTCTATAACATTACTCTATGGGAATGCTAAAAAAAATATTATTTGTATATTAAAATTAGTTATTAAAATTAATTATTATATATTGTGTGTAAATATGTGTTATTTAATTTATTTTTAATGCATATTTTATACTAATAATTAATTTTAATAACTAATTTTAATATACACGTAACTTAATCATTAATCGATGCTAACTAAGCGTTCCTTTTATATTATTTTTTTACTAATATATAAAATAGTATTTTATTACAAAGATACAAATATATTATTATTCTGTACCAATAGATATTTTTTTATGTTTTCTATACCTTCTAAATAGAAATAAAAACTCTAAGTAGAGTTTGTTTCGTTTGTTTTTTTATATTTTTTTGTTTTTAAAATTTTATAAAGAATAAAAGAACAGGAGATAAATAAAGAAAATAAAATTATATTACTTTTACTATTTTTTTTACAAAATTTAAATAACAGAAAATACTAAAAAAAATAAAAATACAAATCAAATGTACTCTAAATTTTTATATTTATATTTTCAAAAATAAAATCTAAACTCAACATAAAAAAATCAATTTTAAAAAATAGCTCCAAAATGTGATAAAAAGTGAATAAAGACCACACGAATATAAGGTGTGTTTGATTTAATGTTTTATTTTTATTTTTATTTTTAATATTTTTTATTTTTTAAATTTTATAAAAAATAAAAATAAAAAATTTTATTTTTTATTTTTATTTTTTATAAAATTTAAAAAAATAAAAATATTAAATATAAGAGCAAAAGATAAATTATTTTTTATTTTTATTTTTTATAAAATTTAAAAAAATAAAAATATTAAATACAAGAGCAAAAGATAAAAACGCAAACTAAACGCGTTATCTCGTTGTCCGAAGATATTTTGATTCCCAAAATTTGTCTCTCGTATATGTCTCACATAAGTAACAAAATGATATTTTAGAATTATGGAGGTGCGTACCGAGTATACAATAGCCACAAATGTTATATTAGATTTTAGTCTCCAAACACTCCAATTCCTTTCCGCTGGAAAACAGACTGGGGCAGTAAGAATATCACAGTCCACTTTGCTTGATACAATTTCACGATATGAGTCTGTCCATAAATGCTATACACAATTCAACCTTAGAGTTATCTTTTCCATCCTTCAAAGTTCAAACAAAGAACCACAAAGATATCACAAAGGGATGATCCTAATAAAAGTCACATTTAGCAAATGATCCTCTTACTATATATATTGACATCAAGATCCTTTTCCAGTAGTCAATGCAGGCATATGTTAAATATGAACATAAACATTTTTGTAGAAATTCTCTATCGCTAAAATTGGTATCCTAAACTCATCAAATCACACTTATAACATAGAGTATAGAAAATTATTTTTTAATTAATTAATTTTATTATAAATTCAAGACTGATAAATTTCTAAGAATACTTAGGGTTTCGTCCCAATCTTTTTTTTACATACAGAATCGTCTCTAAAGTTTAATTTAATTTTAAAATTGTCTTTACTTTAGAAACCAAAATCGTACAAAGATGACGACAAAAATAAAAATAGAAATAAATTGTAGACAGCATCTTTTTCTTCTTTTCTTCCCCTTGTTCTTCTTTCCTTCTCTTTGCAAAAATATTCCCTTTCTCTTAGTTTTTTTATAATTTTTTTGTTTTGAATAATTTGGTCAAAAATTTTAAGATTTAAGTAAAAAGATCAATTTTAAAAGTTAGTTTTAAATCTTAGAAACGATCTTGAATGCGAAAAAAGGTTGAGGACGAAAAAAATTTTCAAGTTATACCTTAGGGACAAAATTCGTACTTAACTCGAATACTTATCAATTGACTAAGTAATATCCCTAGTCTATAAGAAATCTTATATATATAAAGAAGAATACCAAAATAAACTATAGGATTTTTATTTATGTTTATTTATTCTATTGGTTTTTATAATTTTACCAAATTTTTAATTAAATTTTTATACTTTTTCTTCTTTTAATTAGGTCTATATACTGTTTTTAATTTTATAATTAGGTCCTTTCTAGTGTAAAAATTGTTAGAATTAACTGAATATTTTTTCGTAAATTAAAGGTATTTATAATTAAAAATTTAACTAAATCTTTGACCGCATGTATTTTGACAGAAATATCCGATTAATTTTAACGTTTTTTATATGAAAAGATATCATTATAAAATTAAAAATAATATAGGAATTCAATTGAAAAAAAAACATAGAATCTACTTAAAAATTTAATAAAATTATAAAAATAAAAAATTAATTAAATATTTTATTTAATTAATTAATTTATTTTTAGGGGTAATATAAAATAAACTCAACGTTGTACTCGCTTAGTATATCTTGCTAAATAGGTTTGATTTCATACACTTAAATTTAAGGCAAAATGACATATATTGCAGAACTAGCTAGCCATTCATGTTGAACTACTTTTGAAGCATCTCTGGTGATAATTAAGGTACGGTTGAATGAGAAGCAGCAGCAAACCTGAAAAGGACACCAAGTATGAATAGAGTTTTTTAATTTTGATATGGGGAAGGTGTTGGTGTTTTCCAACGTTATGGGGGTTTGAGGTGTTTAACGGAGATGTGACGGTGTTGTTAAAGAAATCGGTGGCACCGATGGGGGAAGGAAATCGGTGGGATCGATTTCCGGGAGGGGGAGATGCGCAAATCGGTGGCACCGATTGGTGACCCCTTGCCACACGTCGCGCATGCAGCTGGCTCCTAGGTGGCCCGTGACCCCTTATGTGTATTTCACCCACTCAAAACCGGATATTCCTATCTCTTTCACCCTCCAACACTCTCTCTTTCACTCTCAACTTTCCCTTTCTGCTTACTCTCAACCCCACTATTTCACCATTGTTGGACCACCTTATCTCAGTGAAAAAATTAAATAAAAATGCCAAAAAAAAGAAAAACCAAGGAAGTAAATCAACCGGAGTTTCATATTGTTAATTATCTTGGAGATCCAAATTATGTAAGTTTTTATTTTTTAATAATTTTATTTAATGATAATAATAGTGATAATTTTAGATTTTATTAACAGTATATATTGTAATGACACTAAGTAGAAATTAAAAATTAAACATGTATGTATGTATTTTATTATTAGGTGGTTAGAAATAGAAATAAAAATAGGAATAAACCTTGTATGTATGTATGTATGGAGATGAATGTTTGTTTGTTTGTACCGGTGAAGATGAAGGCCTGGGTTTTTTTTATGTATATTATTTAAAAAAAAGAAAAAAGAAATGTTTGAAAAAATAATACATGAAAGAGAAAAAAAGTAAGATCTGTACATATTAAATTGGAATAGGGAGATATTGATATATTGTTGTTGTTATTATCAGTATTAGTAATTGAATTTAATTAATTATTATGATTAATAATGAAAATTTTATTACTTATTTTATTTATGATCGTTAATTATTATGATTAATAATAAAATTAGTATATATACTGTTTGAATAATAATAATAATAAAAAATTTTATTAGTATGTTCTTTGGTTTATAATAATAATAATAATAATAATAATAATAATAAATAATAATAATAATAATAATAATAAAAAAATTAGTATGTATGCTATTTGAATAATAATAATAATAATAATAATAATAATAAAAAATTAGTATGCTGTTTTTTTATATGAATAATAATAATAATAATAACAATAATAATAATACTAATTGATAATAATAATAATAATAAAAAATTAGTATGCTGTTTTTTATATGAATAATAATAATAATAATAACAATAATAATAATAATAATAGAAAAATTAGTATGTATGCTGTTTGAATAATAATAATAATAATAATAATAATAATTAGTATGCTGTTTTTTATATGAATAATAATAATAATAACAATAATAATAATAATAATAATAATTAATAATAATAATAATAATACTAATAATAATAAAAGATTAGTATGCTGTTTTTTTATATGAATAATAATAATAATAACTATAATAATAATAAAAATAATAATAGAGGCTGATTTACTGTGTAAGGTTAATTAATTTCTGTTATAAGGTAATGCATATGATTGAAGAATTTTTGTACAATAGATTTAATGAATATGTTTGAATTACAATTATGCTGGGAATTAGTTTTAATGGACATGTTAAGCATAATTGTGTTTTTGAATAATATAGTTATATTATACTTGTTCTTATACTGGAAAATGTGGTATTGTAGGCTTCAAGGATGTTGATGTGCGATCATTTACACCCGTCGGATCCATATAGCCAAATTGTTGAGGCACAGTTACGCGAGACTGGATTTTATTATGTATCTCAAATTGGAGTTATTAAAGGCCAGTCAGCAATGATTAATGCTCTGATTGAGAGATGGCGGCTCGAGACTCATACTTTTCATTTTTCGGTTGGTGAGTGTGCCGTGACCTTGGAGGATGTGGCGGTAATTCTCGGTCTGCCAACAAATGGTCTTCCGGTTACAGGTCCGACCATGAGTAGCTTTGAGGCATTGGAAGTCGAGTGCTTGCACCAATTTGGAATTGCACCCAGCAAAAATGACTGTAGAGGGAGCTTTATAAAATTAACGTGGTTTAGGGGTGTGAGAGATCGTATAGTGTTGAATGATGATGTGCACATGCAGATGTATGTAAAGTGTCACATAATGTTGTTATTTGGGAAAATTCTGTTTGCAGATAAGTCGGGTGCAGGGGTGCACTGGAAATTTTTACCTTTGCTCCGCAACTTCGGTGGGATCATACAGTTTAGTTGGGGTTCGGCATGCCTGGCACACTTGTATAGATCATTGTGTAGGGCAACTCGTGTCGACTGCAAGGAGATGGACGGTCCACTGACACTGTTGGTCAGTTGGGCTTGGATCTGGCTACCATTTCTAGCGCCGATTCCTGGCAATCTCCGAGTGTTTCCAATTGCAAACAGGTACAAGTATGACTTCCATTGTACCTCCTTATCTCCCAACAGTACTTCTTCTGCATTTTGGTTACCCTGATCAACCAGTCACAACCATTTCCATATTCTATACATTTAGCATAGAATGTCGTCGGTTTCGACTCATATACCCGATAGTCCACACCTCTCCGGATGGTATAATCTTTCATTGCTTTGATTACTGCCTCCCTTGAGCTGAATTCCATCCCCACTGTGAACTCACCATCCGCCACAACAGGAGGGGCTGCATACATCAAAAGTAATAAATGCTTCATTATGTACTCAGTAAGAAGTCTTTCATTACAACTCAATTAATAAACATACTTTACTAGGTAAGATCGTTATAGTCTTATTTTTCGCTATTCCATCTACGTAAACAACAACTAAATATCATTCACAACAAAGAACTATTAATTAATAAAAAAATCAAACGCTATGGTCACAAATGCCTGGTCACATATCACATACATTACTCATCTGACTTATCGATCTGCTACTTCAGAGATTCACGTAGCTACCTAGGTTTACGCACCTGGATTCATATATTGCGGAAACTCCGGTGCGTGCATAGCCTCCAAATCCAACGACCGCATGAAAGAAGGCTCTTGAAACGGATGCGGGTTTGCTAGTGCATTTGCAACTTCTGCCACATCTGCGTTCATGGCGCCGCCAGCTGCATCTTCGTCCTCACCTAGACCGACGATCTCATAGTTACTTTCAAATTCATCTTCGCTTTCACTATTATAATCTTCCAATTCAATGTTACGGTCCGCTTCAGATTGCTCAAACTCAATATATAACTCGATGCACGACATTCGGTGGCGATTTTTCATGTACATTGAAAACATTTCATGCATACTCGCTTCGTCCATCACATACTTGGTCTGAAATTGAACAAACCCACCAAACACAGGTAAAGGATACCTGTACAAAATACACGATATCCTCCTACATCTTTGAGTGCCTATCTTTTCACAAATCACACCTTTCAACTCCTCAAATGACAATGTGAACGGAATAACAACATCTAATGGATTTTCACACACAAATTGAACTCCCTCATATGTTTGTAATAAGATCTGTCCGTAATAATAAACCTTCAATACAACTCTATCATCCATAACACTAACTATTCTCAGCCTCACAGGAATTTCTTTTACAAAAATGAAAGAGAGGAATCAAAGAAGAGAAGAGAGGAGAAGAGGATGAACATTAGCGGACAAGGAAAAAATGGGGCTTCTGTGATACCACCATCCGCTTTTTGTGTTGACTAAGGGCAAATCGGAGGGACCGACCGCTGCACACCCAAATCGGTGGGTCCGATTGGTGCACCCCGGATTAAAATAAAATTCCAGCACCCACAAATCGGTGGCACCGATTTAATACCCATCAGCCTCGCCCTACCTCAAATCGGTGGCACCGATTTCACCTCTCACTCACACAAATCGGTGGTACCGATTTCGCCTACTTCAAATTGGTGCCTCCGATTTCTTCCCCCAAAATTCCAAAAAAGCAACGCCGTCATAACAGTGTAAATCACCCATAATCATCATATTCCAGCATAACTCACACCCCAATATCATATCTAAAAAAATTTGCCGTATGAATACACTTAAAATTTTAATTTATATTTTATATAAATAATAAAAATAATAATTTATATATATATATATATATATATAGATATAACTTAAAATTAATATACTACTATGTTAGTATCTATTTCGATGTCAGTCTCATGGCCTAACCAAAAATATTTGGAATACAAGTCTGCCCGTCAAGTCCTTAACTTATCTTTATTCTATTCCGAGTAGAATAAAAAGTAGAGTTAAACCCCAAAATGGTCCTGAGATTGGCGTTTTGCACTGAAATCATCCCTGAGATTCCAATTGCACCAATTACGTCCCTGAGATTGAAAAAAATGCACCATAGTTGTCCCTGACCCATTTTCCATTAACGACGTGATGACATGGCATGATGACGTGGACTGTAAGTGACACGTGTCACTTCATGATTTGGCCACGTGTAATGGTAGGATGATGTGGTGACCAGTGACACGTGGCATGCTGACGTGGATAGTTGTGCCACGTGTTACAATGTTATTTGGCCACGTGTCCAGTTGTGCCACGTGTCGCAACAGTATTCGTCCACGTGTCATCCATTATGCCATCGTTGTATATGCACCAAATTAGTCCCTCACTTTGCATTAAGTGACTCATTTTAGTCCTTGAAATTGAATGTCGTGCACCAAACTAGTCCCTTCACCAATTTTTTCTCATTTTTTTTAAATTTAAAATTTTAATATCTTGGATACACTAATTTATATTCTATTTTTTCATATATCATTTAAATACAAGTGCTTTTATAAAAAAATTTAAGATTTTAGTTTTAATTATATAATTTTTTAATAATTTAATATTGGTAAATTTTATAATATATAAGTATGTTATTATAAAAAAAATAATTATATGATTGATTAGACACATTTTTTTCATAAAAAAACGTGTTTTTAACAAGAAATTAATAATTAAAATAAATATTGTTTTCTTATGAAATACACATTTTCGTTCTGTATAAATGAGCTAGATTGAAGATACTTCAACCACCCTCACTACCACTTTTGATTTCTGCAGTCTAGACGAAAGAGGTCAGAGATGATAATGAGGGAAGCTTGAAATGCCTTCACGTCAACTCCAAGACGGCGGCTATTAGAGGTATCCGCAAGAGAAAAAATATTTTATAAAAGTATTGAAAGAGGTTGGAGATGGTAGTGAAGGTGCTTGAAAAGCCTTCACGTTAACTCCAAGTCGGCGAATAGGGTATTCGCAAGAGAAAAAACATTTTATAAAAACACTTTTATTTGAAGAACGTGTGAAAAAATAGAATTGAAATTAATGCATTAAAAAATATTGAGAATTTTGAATTTATAGAAAAAAATGAGAAAAATTTGGTGAAGGGACTAGTTTGGTGCACGGCATTCAATTTCAGGGACTAAAATGAGTCACTTAATGCAAAGTGAGGGACTAATTTGGTGCATATACAACGATGGCATAATGGATGACACGTGGACCAATACTATTGTGACATGTGGCACAACTGGACACGTGGCCAAATAACATTGTGACACATGGCACAACTATCCACGTCAGCATGCCACGTGTCACTGGTCACCACATCATCCTACCATTACACGTGGCTAAATCATGAAGTGACACGTGTCACTTACAGTCCACATCATCATGCCATGTCATCACGTCGTTAATGGAAAATGGGTCAGGGACTACTATGGTGCATTTTTTTCAATCTCAGGGACGTAATTGGTGCAATTGGAATCTCAGGAACGATTTCAGTGCAAAACGCCAATCTTAGGGACCATTTTGGGGTTTATCTCTAAAAAGTAATAATAGAGGTTTATTCTATTTCAATGCTACGCATTCGTGTATAAACCTGTGCAGACGAAAATAGGGATTTCAAAGGGTGGGAGCGGGGATGTCTCCTGCTACTTATCTCCGTCCTCAAATTTATTTTTTATTTTTGTTTTTATTTTTTGTCGTGCGAAAATATTGTTTTTTATCCTTATTTTTCATGGGGCCTATTTTTTGCGGAGACCCCATTTCCATTTATCAGATAGTTATAACTAATTATTAATTTTCATATGATTAAAGTTGCAAGTATTCATCACATACAAAATAGTAAAATTTTATACAAAAAATCTAAATAATACGATAGTGACTTCTTTTGAAATGACGCAGTGGGGAGACGCAACGATGAGCCAAAGAACAAAGCATGGACGAGGTGGGAGATATAGTAACAGAGAGGAGAATGGACACGACGACAGAGTTACGAAAAGGAACGCCGCAAATAGAAAGCACGACGCGGTAAGGATGATGGCACGGTGAGGTGTGACGATGCGGTGAGAAGGGAGAGTGGCGAGGGGGTGGTTGCAGAGAGGTTAGATAGAGTATGAACAGCATTAGGAATCTCTGAATTGAAGGCTTATGTAAATGAAGATTAGGAATTGTGTGTGTGTGTGTGTGTGAAATAAACTATTAAGGATAATTCAATAAATTTATAAATTTCGGGGAATAGCGGGGACGGGGCGGGGATCTCTACTCGAATCCCCGCGCTTGCCTCAGAAAAATTTTGTCCCCCATCCCTATCCCACGGAAAAATTTTCCCACAGTCGGATCCCCATTCGAAGCAGTCCTCGCATGGATCTCCGCGTCTCGGAGAGTTTTGCCATCCCTAGACGAAATAACACGAATATCTCGGCTAATGAGTCTATTTCTGCCGTAGAAGGCTTAACGCGTTTAACAGAACAAAATCTATTTAAGAGAAGTATTAAGCGTTTAGACTAATTATAAGATAAGAGAAATTAGTTCCCATCAATCTTTTAATCTATGGTTGCTCTTTTTTTCTCCTAAGATTTTTTTCTCTTCCATCATATTAGGCCCAATCCTTCATCATATGGAATGAGTATGTCTTGGCTACAAGGAAAAGAAAGCGCCTAAAAGATCTAGCTTCTTGGAAGACTGGTTGCTAGCCCTATCATCATCCTGCGATTTTCTAAGGCGGGATTGGCGGTCCCATGCCGATATTGAAAAAGGACGGGCCCTATAAACTAGCTCTTCAATGGCTATTGGTCGTTGGGCATTCACAGGATACCCAATGGTCACATGCATATTTGTGGCCTCTTCATATTCGTTACGCTTTTGATGTAAGGAATAAAACATTTACATTCGAGGATTTTGAGATAGTTAAGGAATTGAACCTTAGTAGAATCTTTTTTTTGGGGAGAATAATGTATATCCTCTCTTTCTTTTTTATACCCACCCTTTTCTTTATTGGCAGTAGTTGAGATGGATGGTATATCTCGATGACCTTTTCTGAGAGTATGGCATGGGTTACTTCAGCGCTATAGTGCTTGATCCTCGAACATTGACTCGAGGTATTTTTTCTACCCCCTTTTACCCTAAAAAAAATAGAGACACTTTGCGTTCTTGAACCGTTAACTATTTTTCGGCTCCCTTCAGGTTAGCTTAGAAATAACTCCAACTCCTTATTGAAGAAGTTCATTAATAATTTAATATCTTGACTCTGCTAGCCTTCACTCTTTTTTTTTTGGTACTGCTTGTTGAGATTGGCATAAAAGATAGGGATTGAATAGAGTTTTTTTTGCAAATCCAACCACTTCGTCAGCAGGTGATGATAACTGCCATCATTTTAGGTTTTTAAACCATAAGGACAGAATGTTTTTAGCGGCAAATAGAATGAAGCAGACAATATAACACAATCTATCAATTGTTGAGCTAAACCAGTCTTTTACCCTAAAGAACACAAGTTTTACAGAATCATCAGGAACTTAGATACAAAATTTATATACTAACTAGGTGAGTTTGATTTCCTTTTCTCTTTTTTTTTTGCTTTGGCCAATGACACTAAAGATGAGATATAGAGTCCCTATATTCTTGTTGTTGGTGGAGAACAGCAATCGGACTAGATTTTTAGATTGGCTTGAATACCTTCTACTTGTGATTCATTCGAGCCTTGTGAGGCTGAGGCCTCTTGAAGCCGTCTGACCGCGGTCTCTGACTCATGAATCTTTTTCTTTATCCCAAGTAACTAAAAGATATCTATTTTTTCAGGAGCGCCATACTTGCATACACAAAAAAAAAAACATAAATTTTCATATTATTTTGTCCCGTTCATCTAACCTAGTGGAAGAGGTACGTGACAAACTATCTAAAAGTATAGTATCTGATAGTATAAATTGGACATTACTAACCCTACCTAACAAAGGGATGTCCATAAAAAACTAAGGTCTATTAACAAATATTATTATATTTAGTCAATAATAATTTATATCTATATTTATAAAATTTTGTACACAAACAATATATAATTTACATATATAAATTAATACAGATTACATTCATATTTTTAAAAATTTATACACATAAATTAATAAAATTTATTTATTAAAAATAATTTAATATTTATATTAATAAAATAATAATTAAAAATACTAAAAATTTACTAACTCCTAAAAGTTTTTCTTATTCTCTTTGCAAATTGCAGTTTCTTTTTTCTTTAATTTAGTATTTCTACTTGCAACTTGATAAAAAAAAACAAAACTATTAACAACGCTTTTGATTGTTCGGCTATTCTTCATTACAGTTATATTGAATATTATATACTGAATCTGTTAATCACTCCTGTATTTAAATTTTTATTAACCGAAATATTAACTACTAAATCAGTCACTAAATATTTGTACATATATTTTATATTTATTATGTATTTTATATAAAAAATAATATAATATAACTAATCTTTTATATACATATAACATAGTTGATATATATAATCAACTTTTTTGTTTATTTTATTTTATATTTAAATAAAAATATTATGTAATATTAAAATTAATCATCATGTATTTATATGAATATATAGATAGTTTAATTTATTTTTAATATATTAATTTTGATACAGTAAAATATTTTACATAATCGTACAATCATATCCGTTCTTTTGAATGATTATTCATTTTGTTGATCTAATGTTATGTAATTAGAAAAAATTCAGGTACAGTTAACTTCATATGAAGTTGATAGTTTAGAATTGTTAAATGAAAATTTAATCAAACATGTCAAGTCATTTAATGACTCTCAGTTATCAACTTCACATGAAGTTAATTACATCTCAATTTTTACTTACGTAATTAAATACACATATAAAATTATTTTACACTAATAATGCATCAAAATTAAATTTATATTTTATATTTTAATATATATTCTATATTAATAATAACTAATTTTAATATATATCTAATGTCGTTATTTTAAATACTAACTCGCTCTAATAATTTTTAACACTAAAAAAAAAGAGAAAAAACATTTTAATTTAAAAAAAAACTATATTTCAATTAGAATAAAAGAATACCATATAATATATTTTATGACGTTATATCTGTTAGCATCTTAGTCTAAAATTTTTATTAAACAAGCGTAAGATTTTATTTTGCTATCATAGTAGTGTATATTATACACCATGTTAGAAGGAGTATATTTTGGTAAATTGACATGTTTTACCATCCTCATTAAATGTATATAATACAAATCAAATTAAATTTAATCATAAAATTACTCATCATATAGTCATATTACATAATAGAAAACACAATAAAACTAGACATCTAAAATTTTTTAAATTAAGTATTTAATTAAATTGTTTTTTTAACATATGTATATATATACGTATTGTAACTGTTTTTCTTTTTTTTTTTCTTTTTTTCTCCTTTTTTATTATTATTTGTCAACGTCGTCATCATCTTCAACAACGTTGTCATCATCGTGATCGTTATTTTTTTCTTCTTCTTCTCTTTTGTTTGACTTTTTTTTTTACTCTCTGTCATTATTATCATCGTCGTCATCTTTATTTTTTTATTTATCTTCAAAAAATTAGAGCAAAGAAATTTTAATGCACAATATATACATTTTTTATGCACAATATCGAAATTTTTAAGGATTATATGTCCAGAACATTGACATTTAACCAACAAAATACACACAACACATAAATTTTAATACACAAGACAAAAAATTTGATGCACGTCAGCAGAAAATTTAGAGCACATCACAAATTTTTTAAAGACTACATGTCTAAAACATCGGTATCCAACCAATAAAATACATACAGTATAAAAATTCTGATGCTCAGTACAGAAATTTGACGCACAAAAAAAATAAACATTCATAGCAAAAAAAATTATGTACAACACAAAAATATTTGAAAAACTACGTATAGAAAATATTGATTCACCAATAAACAAATTATCTTCGTAGCAAAAATTTATGTGATATGAGTGAAATTTTCTGTGTTATGCAAAAATTTTTTGTTATATAGATAAATTTGTATTCTATACAAAATTTTTTATACTATGTCAATAAATTTTTATACTTTCTAATAAAAATTATTGTGTTAAGAAACTTAAAGAAAAAAACGATAATGCACGCGCATATTTTTTTTATTCGACTTGTGCCGATTTAATTAAAAAAGACTTGTCTATATAACACCACCTTAAAAAAATATTTAAAGTATATACGGTCTTTAAACACCAACCCCCTAAACAAACTATTTTTCGTTTTAAAATATGGATATCTATCAACAATTATTATAAATTATTTCTCTATTATTTTTCACATTGTAGCTCTGTAACTATTGAGGATATACAAAAAAAAGTAGAATAACAAGAATAGGTTAGAAGTAACTTTTTGTTTTAGATAGTGTAGCAGCTTTATATATTAGAAGAGAGAGCTATAACTTGCTTCGGTATTTTCTATTCACTCATGTACAACCCTAATGGTTTAGTGCACTATTATTTAGACTAATCTTCTCATATTCAATATATTCTTCTCTACTTTATTGTCTTTTGGGTTTTAGCTCTCTATTGTGAATCTTGTGTTCATTTTTTGTTTTTTAGCTTATGTACTTGAGCTTCTATATGATATCATAAGCTTTTGATTTTTCTCAACCATGGATGCATCTCCACATTCATCTAACAATTCACTTTCTGGGACTAACAACAACAATTCAAACCCAGAAAATTCTGCTAACAACAACAACAATAATAATCTTCTTGCTAATTTCATCAATCCCTTTTCTTTCCCATCTCAGTTGTTCAACTCCCGACCTTTTACTACGATTAGTGATAAATTAGGAGAAAGAAATCACAAGGCTTGGCAACAACTAACAAGCATTGGCGACAGTTCGAGGTCAACTTTTAGAAAATCATCTCTATAAAGATCGTGTTCCTCTCAGATTCACTACGATTGAAGATTAACAAAATGGAATCGAGTCATCAGCGTATATAATGGTTAGTTTCTCTATCCAGTCTTGGCTTCTAACATCTATTGATCCCGTAGTCAAAATTAAAATGGTTAGTTTCTCTATCAGTCATTAAATTTGGGGCAGAATTGAACAATATTTTAAAGAATCAACCAAATATCATGTCAAACAGCTCAAAGTACAAATAAAGATTATCAAGAAGTAAGGTTCAACAGTTTCTGGATATATTTCAAAGATTAAAGAGATTGCAGATTCTTTAGCAGCTTTAGACTCTCCTTTAAGTGTTGAAGAACATGTTGATGCACTGCTTGAGGGATTAAATGAAGAATATCAAGTTTTAATTCACACTGTCAATTCCAAACGAAAAATTTTCAGTCTTTGTGAGGTTGAAACTCAAATTTTAACCTTTGATGATATGCTTGATAAATTCTGAAAATCTACAACTTCTATGATTCAAGCTAATATCTCTCAGAGTTCATTTTCTTTCAATTCCAATCCAGGTCATGGTTTTGGAGGAAGAAGAGGTAGAGGAGGTAGGTTTTCATGAGGAGACAGATCCTTTTTCAATCAGAATAGGCCACAATGCCAAGTATGTGGTGGATTTGGTCATATTGCTTGGCATTGTTTCAATAGATTCAACCAGCACATACCTACTCCATGACAAAATTCTCAAACTCCTTCCTCCACCTCCTTCACCAATTCTCCAAACTCTTCTAATCTGTCATAAGCGAGTATCACTACAACTACACCTCCACCACCAACACCTTCCTTTCATAACCCTATAGCCTATATGGCAGTACCTACATCAATGATAGATTCTAACCGATACCCGGACACTGGAGCATCTCATCATGTTACATCGGATTCATCATCCTTCATTTTTAGCTCTGAATACTCTGGCCCATATCAAATTCAGATTGGAAATGGATTGGGTTTGCCTATTAAGAGTGTTGGTAACTCATTCTTATATTATATTGATTATAAACATTTTTTTATACTGTAAGATTTAATATTTTCTTCAGACATCACAAAGAATTTAATTAGTGTTGCAAAATTTGCTGAAGAAAACAAAGTGTTGACTAGATCAAATCAAAATCAGATCCCTAATTTATTTTATAAATCTTTTCTGTAAATAGAATTAATTATAATATCCTTTCCAGTTTTAGTTTAGCTTATTTTTAGGTATTTTATGATTAGAAATCTTTTCTTATTTTGGGCTAGTATTTTTCTCATTTTCTAATTATTTCTATTTCTGTAATTCCTCTATAAAGAGGATGATTTCTTATACATTTGAATATACATAATATTCAAACACTTCAAGTTGGTATCAGAGCATAATCTCTGCACTGTGCTTCTGATTTATAGATATGGCTGACAGTTTCTCAGTCATTAATCATGAACACCTCTTCCTCTAACTCCCTATTCAGGAAAGCATTCTTTATATCCAATTAATGTAAAAGCCAATTTTAATTCACAGCAAGAGATAAGAGAATCCGCACAGAGTTGAGTTTAGCAACTGGAGCTAAGGTCTCTCGATAATATACTCCATAGGTTTGTGTAAATCTCCTAGCTACTAACCTAGCCTTATACCTCTCTATGCTTCCTTCAGCATTGCACTTGATGTTGAAAATCCACCTGCAGCCAACCAATTTTGTATTCTGTGGCAGATCTACAATCTCACAAGTTTCATTCTTCTTGAGTGCATCCCACTCTTCCATCACTGCTAATTTCCAGTTGGGATCATCTAGTGCTTCCTCTATATTCCTAAGCTCAAACAGATTTGTAATTTTAGAAGTAAAAGCTCGATGTTTTTGAGAGAGATTTTCGTAAGAGACATAATTGAAAATAAGATGGTTGGTGCTAGTTTTGAGTACCTTTTTGGTGCAGGTTCTGGTTTCTTTCCTAAGAGCTATTGGCAAATTATTATTAGAAATAACAATTTCAGATTTACCTGAAAGATCCTCAGGTACTACAGTTGGGCCGTTTTCTGGATTTTCAGATTGGGCTGGTACAGAGATGATGGGCTGGTCTCTAGTCTTTTTGGGATATTTTCGAACATAACATCGAAGCTCCTTTTCTGATTGTGGTATTTCTTTTCCTGTTTGTGTTCCAACTAATTTTGGCACAATTTCAGAATTGGTTTCCACATCTTTTTTTGGCAATTATTTTAGAATTTATTTGATTAGTGAAAGTTGTATCCTCAATATGTAAGATAGGAGTGGGTAAAAGTTCATGCAAAAATTTTTCTTCACTTAGACTCTCTCCCTGAAGAAATTTTTTCTGAAAAAATGTTTCATGTTCTAAAAAAGTAACATCCATGCTTACATGACATTTTTGTGTGTGGATTGAAACATTTATAACCCTTTTGACTTGGGGAATAGCCAATAAAAATATATTTTTCTGCCCTTGGATCAAGTTTACTTTGGGGTGAAGGTGTATGCAAAAATACAGTACAACCAAATACTTTTAAAGGTAAATCAGAATGCAACCTACATGCTGAAAAATTCTTTTTGAAAGTATCCAACGATGTGCAGTAATTTAACACTCGCGTATGCATTCAATTTATGAGATGGGTTGCTATTCGGACAGCATCTCCCCATAAATATGTTGGAACATTACCATCAAATTTAATACCAGGTCTAACCGAAATTAATTAAATAATAAGTTAAGTAGGAGCGAATATGGTTGGAAGATTTGGCAATTGGAATTTGATGATTTAAATATGATATTTGGATTCAGTGAATTTTTCCGAGTCGGAAGACATAGTTTTCTGCGTAAAAGCACGCAGTGGAATTTTGACCGGTAGTACCGGCTGAGACCTGTCTGGTACTGCAGCTGAGAAAATTGATTATGAGTATATAGGATTAAGAAATGAGAAATTATAATTAGGGGAGGTAGAAATATTTGAAGTGCGATTTAGAGCGCTAATCTTAAAGGTTTTGGTCCAAAATTGGGCCAACAGACAAAAATAAGTGAACCGGGCCTAAGTAGACCCAAGACCCAACATATATAAACATTAGTTATGAGCATTTCAGCTCATTTTTCCCTAAAGAAGGGGTGTTGGGCGCTGAAATTGGGAAGAGAGAAGAGAAGAGAGAAAACCTAACTCTCTTTGATCTTCAAACCACCATAACTTGAGCTACGGAGCTCCGATTGACGAGCCGTTTGCGGCCATGCGTCGCTCTTCTCATCCTCTACAATTCTATCTAAGTTTTGTGGTGAGTATTCCATTCATCTCTGCCCAGTTTTCGAAATTCCCTACTGTTACACGTTTTTGGGTAGTTAGTATTGAAATCTTGTGATTTTGGGTGTTTAGGGATACTCCAAATGGATTCCAAGTGGGTTCTATCCCTACTTCATATGAGATGAGGTAAGAAGTGCTAAAGCCCTTGTGATTTGTCATTTTTATGAGCCCTAGGTTGATGTATGTATGTGATATTGGTTATGTTAGTGTATTTGGTAATGTTGGTGCACAATTGGGAGATTGGTATTGCTTGAGGAGCTTTGGTGAGGCTTGGAGCTAAGGGTTGGTGGAGGCTTCCATAGAAGAGGCTCAATTGGTTTGGTTACAAGAGGTACGGTTTAAGTTTCATTTAAGTACCATGTGGTGTGACGAGAATTCCTAGGCTAGATGTCCCTAGGATTAAGTTTGAATTGTGTAAATGGTTGGTGCTAATATGCATAGTTGGTATGTAATGTGAATTAATGATTGGGTTGAGAATTGTGTGGCCTTGTATGCTTAGTGTATTGAAAATTTGATGTATTGGGTAATGAGTATTAATTTGTGGTTTATGCATTTAAATTGTGAGATTGGGCCGGAGGCCGTAAATTTTGGGCCAGAGGCCGGAAAGAGGTAAGGAAGGTAAGTTGATGTGTGCATTGTATAATGACACAAGTGATTGGATGAATTTCAGATAATGAATATGTGAATGATTGTGTTGGTTATTGAATAATAAGGTTTGAGGAGTTGAAGTGTGGAATTTGGTAATGTTGGGTGAAATTATGTAGATGAGGTATATTTGGTTTTGGTTGAGAAATATTATGTGGTCATATATGTGATTATGATTATTGATGTCTTGATGGTATGATAATGCATGAGAGATATGTATATTGTGATATATGCTTGAGGAATGATTAAGGTTGATTTGTGGGTGAAACCACGTGATAGTGAGTATGACATTGATTATGTATAATGATGGTTGATTGGAAATAGTATTGTAGGAAATTGGGATGAGGAAGGATGTATGACATGTTGATGTGTTTGTAATTTAGCCATTTGTTTGAAATGGGTAAAAATGGTTATATGGCGGTTTTGTGAATCGTGGCAAAGTGTTAATGTATGAGTTGAGGAGGCTTGATGTTGATTTTGGTATATTTTGATTGATTTCAAAAAGGGTTGAAACTAGCATGTTTTGGTTGATTTTAAAAAGGGTTGAAAATGGCTTGTTTTGAAAAGGGCACCTTGTGGTTTTGTATAAAAACATGGTTTTTGGGCATACTTTGATAGGACATAACTTGGACTCTAGATCTCCGTTTTGTGCCAAACTTATTTAGAAGTGAAATTGGATCCGGGATGTCCATGCCGTTCAAAGAACGGGCGAAAAACAATTTAAAATGAGAAAGTTATGTCCGTCGGAAGATTGGGGGTTGAATCTGTGAATTCTGCAGCTTTTAACTTAGAAAATTTTTTAGCAGAATGACCCTCCCTGCGTAGGCGCACTTGGCGCGTACGCATCGTTCTTCAAGAAGGCACCATCCACGCGTGCGCGTGGTGTGCGCGTGCGCGTCGATGCGCTGCACCCAATGCCCAACCATTTTCTCGAGAGTTGTGCCAGTTTTGTGCCTGGGGCATAAATGCACCCACGCGTACGCGTCGTCTGGCTGTGTTTCAATCCGCGCGTCCGCGTAGCCCTGTTTTCATCCCAAAGTTAATTTTTGAGTTTTAAAAGCTAAATCTCATACTTCTAAGCGTCCGATCTCACCCCTTATGTATTAAATCATTATGATATGCCTAACAATGAGAAAGGAGCTAGGGGATGTGGTAACTTGCAAATGAAGCAAGGGGAAAAGTTATGATCAATGATGATCAAAGATGATTATATAAGATACGGAGGATGGCGGTGGAAGTACCGTGTATGCCATGAGCCGAAGGGCTATATTTATTGATAAATGGTTGGTTCTTGATTGAACCATGAGCTGGATAGCTGAGTTATTGCCGGATACGGTGGAGCCATGTTGATAAATTGGCTAGTTCTGGATTGAACTGTGAGCCGGATGGCTGAGTTATTGCCGAGTTACGGCAAAGCCATTATAGATTATGGCTGAGTATAAAGGCATATATGATAAATGAACGAATATGATAAATGAATAATGATGGAAAGTGTTGAATGTAAGCATGCTTGTGTTTTCTCTCTGGTTGTAAGGGTGACAGGGCACCGATACCTTCTAATGGCGACAGGGCGCAGATACCCTCTAATGGCGACAGGGTGTAGATACCCTCTAATGATATTAATATGCAACAGAGAGACTGTGCCCGAGTTAGCTACCGAACACGTCGGGTTGGCTTGATAACCAACAGATGATATCATCAGCCATAGGATAGGCATACATCATTTGCATATGTTTGAATTGTTTGGGTTTGCCTATTTATTTTGGATTTCTATATCATATATGCTATGCTACCTGATTATGTGCTACTTGTTCTACTTGTACCTTATTTGTGTATTACTTGCCTGTATTGCTTGTGTTTGTACAACTGAGAGTCCCCTCATGCTAGTGTCGGTGGATGTTGGGGCTGTTCTTGATGAGATAATTTGAACTCCCTGGGAAGATGCAGTGATGTGGTTTCACTAGCTCCAGGTGAGGGTATGATGTATTGATACAAAATTGCTGAGGTAGAACAACTGGTGATGGTTTTGCTTATGATTCCGAGTCTGATTCGTGGAAGAGTCAGCGAGTTGGAGAACATGTGTAACATGAACTAGATTTAGTATCCCCTTACAACAGTAGCCTATTCATGGATTAGTGAGAATCTAGGCTGGATATTTGGTGAAGTAGTTTAGGATTGCTTAGTGAGTTTTTATTGCAGTGCATTATATTTATTTGGCACTTTTACCATACTGGGAACCTATGGGCCCGGGGTTCTCATTCCTATATATCTCTTTTTTTTTCAGATACAGGTCCAGGTGCTCAGAAGTGAGCTGTGGTTCGTCTGAGAGACGACGAAGATATTTATTTTCTCTACTTTGTGTTTTTCTTAGAATCTCTCCACCTTTGTTTTGAAAAGATTATATTATGTATTGAACTCTTTTGAAACTTGCCTATAGAGGCTCTTATGTTTCTTTTGGGAGAGATTAGGATATACTGTTGTCAACTACTTTTATACTGTACCCTAGCCGGCCTAAACTTCGCGGGTCGCGACTAGTGGCTATTTACTTATGCTATAAATATCTATCTGTTATCTATCTCTTAATCTCCTTTATGCCTTGTCCGTATATCGCGTTCGGCTTAACAGTTTAACTTTTTGTTGTCGAAACGTGAGTGATACGTCTTCGCGATTTTATTTCTACTCTTTTCAGGCTTCTCGATTAATACTCCTTTCTAAATTTACCCTATTTATATATTAAAAATCCACCTGAGAGTCGTACCACCGTAATATCATTGACTTATGACTCGATCATAAGGATTTGAATATTAGGGTGTTACATCAAACCTAATGGCGCGTGCTACTTCAAGAAGATGTTTGTTCTTCCTTTCAGCAAAGCCATTTTGTTGGGGTGTATTGGGGCATGTAGATTGATGTTGAATACCTTTTTTTGAAAAAATTCACCAAGATTTTATTAAAGAATTCAGTACCATTATCACTTTTTAATATTGAAATTTTTGTGTCAAATTGAGTTTCTACCATTTTTGAAAAATACTGAAAAATTTTAGAAACCTCATATTTTTTATGCATGAGATAGATCCAACATAGTCGTGTGTGGTCATCAATAAAAGTCACAAACCATTTCTTTCCAAATTGAGTTGTTATTTTCGATGGACCCCATACATCACTATGAATCAACTAGAAAGGTTTAGATGCATGATAAGGTTAAGAGTAATAAAGAACTCTATGGCTCTTTGCACGAATACAACTTTCACATTTAAGTAAGGAAGAATCAATATTCTTAAACAAACTTAGAAACAAATGTTTGAGATATAGAAAATTAGGGTGTCCTAGTCTATTGCGCCAGAGCATTATTTGGTCCTTTATAGGCATAGAACTTATACCACTAAATCCTTGAGCTACTTTATCTTCCGAAATATCCTCAAAATGATAGAGCTCATTCATCATCTTAGCACTACCAATCATCTTCCTCGAGGTCCGGTCCTGAAAAATATCATGAGTGTCAAAGAATGTCACAGCACAATTGAAATCCTTGCAGATTTTACTAATAGAGAGAAGATTATAAGAAAGATTTGGGACATGTAGGACATTTCTTAGGTCAATATTTTTGGACAATTTAATTGTCTCTTTTCCAGAAATGGATGAAAAACTACCATCAGCAACTCTAATTTTCTCATTTTCAAAAGAAGGAGAATAAGTTTTAAATAAAGGAGAGAGGCTGATCATATGGTCAGATGCACCTGAATCGACAATCCATTGTGCATTCAAGTTTGAAGTGCAGTTAAGGGACATAGGAATACTAAAATTACCTGTTTGAGCTAAAGAACCACTAGGAGTACCAGATATAGAACTGGAATTTAACAGCCTTATGAACTGCTCAACCTGTTCCTTACTCAATGATGATTTTTCAGCCTCATGAGCAGTTAGGGTAGAACGTATTTTGGGACCAGGTTTGCTACCTTTAAGATGTGCTGATTTTCCATAAATCTTCTAGCAGGTTTTTTGGGTGTGACGAGGTTTATTGCAGTAGTCACACCAAAGATTGGAGGGATGCTTCTGATTTGATGAACTTTTAAGTGCAGCAGGTGCCACTAAGAGTGCATTAGACTCCAAAAAAGTCTGTTCAGTCTTGCCATTCCCCATCATCACAGCTCTATGAGTTTTCTCTCTTCTAACCTCAGTAAAAACTTCTCCAATTGAGGGTAGGATTGCTCTTCCAATAATTCTGCCATGAACTTCATCTAGCTCTACATTGAGGCCTGCAAGAAATTGAAATATCCTCCCTTCTTCCACTGTTTGTTGGTGGTGTTTGGCATCAGCGGCTGAAATCCACTTGTAGTCATTGAAGTGGTCAAGATCCTGCCACACCCACTTCAATGTGTGGAAATATTTGGTGACATTGTCACTCCCTTGTTGAATTTTTCTAACTTTTAGAGTAAGTTCATAAATCTGGGATTTATTCCCAAGATCAGAGTACATCTCCTTGACACTATCCCACAATTCTTTGGCAGTGGTATAGTATATATAGTTACTATTAATATCCTCCCATTGAGTTCACCAGCCATGTCATCACCATGAAATTTCAGTATCCTACACATTATATTGTGTGTCCCAACTGAAAATTAGCAATGATGGAAGAATGGGATGCACTCAAGAAGAATAAAACTTGGGAGATTGTAGATCTGCCACAGAATACAAAATTGGTTGGCTATAGGTGGGTTTTCAACATCAAGTACAATGCTGATGGAAGCATAGAGAGGTATAAGGCTAGGTTAGTAGCTAGTAGACTTACACAAACCTATGGAGTAGATTATCGAGAGACCTTTGCTCCAGTTGCTAAACTCAACTCTGTGCAGATTCTCTTATCTCTTGCTGCGAATTACAATTGGCCTTTACTTGTAAAGAATGCTTTCCTGAATGGGGAGCTGGAGAAAGAGGTGTTCGTGAAACTTTCACCTGGATTTGAGGCTGAACTAGGAAGGAATAAAGTGTGCAAACTAAAAAAATCTCTCTATGGATTGAAACAATCCCCAAGAGCTTGGTTTGAATGACTTGGAATGGTGGCGAAGGGACTTGGTTATACTCAAAGCCAAGCTGACCATACACTTTTCTATAAATATTCAGCAGTTAATAAAACTGCCATCTTAATTGTATATGTGGATGACATTATTCTGACAGGTGATGATAGCTTGGAGCTAAAAGACTTGAAGGAAAAGCTTGCCAAAGCTTTTGGAATCAAAGAACTTGGCTCATTAAAATACTTCCCTGGAATTGAATTTGCAAGGTATAAAGAAGGAATTTTTATGAACCAACGAAAGTACATCCTAGATATTTTAAAAGAGACGAGATTACTTGATTGTAAAGCTGCTGAAACACCTATAGAGCCTAACTTAAAATTGAAGCCAGCTGAACCAGAAAATGTAATGGACAAAGGGAGATATCAGCGGTTAGTGGGAAGGCTAATCTATTTATCACATACACGCTCGGATATAGCCTTTGCTGTGAGCATGGTAAGCCAGTTTATGCATTCACCTGGTCGAGAACACATGGATCGATGCTGTTGATGAGCGGATAATTTATACGCTTTTTGGCATTGTTTTTAGTATGTTTTTAGTATGTTTTAGTTAGTTTTTAATATATTTTTATTAGTTTTTATTTAAAATTCACTTTTCTGAACTTTACTATGAGTTTGTGTATTTTTCTGTGATTTCAGGTATTTTCTGGCTGAAATTGAGGGACCTGAGCAAAAATCTGATTCAGAGGCTAAAAAGGACTGCAGATGGTGTTGGATTCTGACCTCCCTGTACTCGAAGTGGATTTTCTAGAGCTACAGAGGCCCAATTGGCGCGCTCTCAATTGCGTTGGAAAGAGGACATCCTGCGCTTTCCAGCAATATATAATAGTCTATACTTTGCCCGAGATTTGATGGCCAAAATCGGCGTTCCAAATCAGCTCAAGAATTCTAGCGTTTAACGCCGGATCTGGCACAAGAATGGGAGTTAAACGCCCAAACTGGCACAAAAGCTGGCGTTTAACTCCAAGAAAAGTCTCTATACATGAAAGCTTCAATGCTCAGCCCAAGCACACACCAAGTGGGCCCGAAAGTGGATTTTTATGTCATTTACTCATCTTTGTAAACCCTAAGCTACTAGTTCTCTACAAATAGGACCTTTTGCTATTGTATTTACATCTTTTGATCACTTTAGATCTTAGGATCATCTTTGGACATCTAGTTCTTAGATCATGGGGGCTGGCCTCATGGTCATGCCTAGACCTTGTTCTTATGTATTTTCAACGGTGGAGTTTCTACACACCATAGATTAAGGTGTGGAGCTCTGCTGTACCTCGAGTATTAATGCAATTACTATTGTTCTTCTATTCAATTCAACTTATTCTTGTTCTAAGATATTCATTTGCACCCAAGAACATGATGAATGTGATGATTATGTGACGCTCATCATCATTCTCACTTATGAACGCGTGCCTGACAACCACTTTCGTTCTACATGCAAACAAGGCTTGAGTGGATATCTCTTGGATTCCTTAATCAGAATCTTCGTGGTATAAGCTAGAATTGATGGCGGCATTCTTGAAAATCCGGAAGGTCTAAACCTTGTCTGTGGTATTCTGAGTAGGATTCAAGGATTGAATGACTGTGACGAGCTTCAAACTTGCGATTGTGGGGCGTTAGTGACAGACGCAAAAGAATCACTGGATTCTATTCCGACATGATCGAGAACCGACAGATGAATAGCCGTGCTATGACAGAGCGCGTTGAACATTTTCACTGAGAGGACGGGACTGTAGCCATTGACAACGGTGATGCCCAACATACAGCTTGCCATGGAAAGGAGTAAGAAGGATTGGATGAAGACAGTAGGAAAGCAGAGAGACGGAAGGGACAAAGCATCTCCATACGCTTATCTGAAATTCTCACCAATGAATTACATAAGTATCTCTATCTTTATTTTATGTTTTATTCATCTTTTAGTTATCTATCCTCCATAACCATTTGAATCCGCCTGACTGAGATTTACAAGATGACCATAGCTTGCTTCATACCAACAATCTCCGTGGGATCGACCCTTACTCGCGTAAGATTTTTTACTTGGACGACCCAGTATACTTGCTGGTTAGTTGTGCAAAGTTGTGATAAAGAGTTGAGATTGCAATTGAGCATACCATGTTGATGGCGTCATTGATGATCTCAATTTTGTGCACCAAGTTTTTGGCGCCGTTGCCGGGGAATTAAATGTCCTAACTATAGTTTCACATTTATTCCCTGCAATAACAGTGCCAAGTTTTGATCCGGCAACAACACCAAGTTTTTGGCGCCGTTGCCGGGGATTGTTCAAGTTTGGACAACTGACGGTTCATCTTGTTGCTTAGATTAGGTATTTTTCTTCAGAATTTTTAAGAATGAATTCTAGAGTTTCAAGGTGATGTTCTTATCATCACCAAAGCTGATTGATTTTCATCAATTTAGCTCTTGAATGTAATGTCCTGCTGAAGCTTGGCTAGCCATGTCTAATCTTTTTAGACTAAATCTTTAGACTAACATTGCATGATTCCTTGAATTCTTATTAAAAATTTTGAATCTCTTTATTTTCTTTTCCATATAATTTTTGAAAAATCCAAAAAAGTTACAAAGTCATAAAAATCAAAAATATTTTATGTTTCTTGTTTGAGTCTAGTGTCTCATTTTAAATTTGGTATCAATTGCATGTTTCTGTTCTTCTTGCATTTTTTGAATTCATTCATGTGTCTCCATTGATCTTCAAGTTGTTCTTGATGATTTACTTGCTCTGATCTTTAAATTCTCTTGTTTTGTGTGTTTAGTTGTTTCTCATATGCATTCTCAATTTGTTAGTGTCAGTAGTATACAAACTTTTAAGTTTGGTGTCTTGCATGCATTGGTTATTTGATTTTAGTTGCATTTTGATTATTTCTCATCATTAAAAATCCAAAAAAATTTTCAAAAGTGTGTCTTTTCTAGTTGATAATACAGAGAATTGAAGATTCAGAACATACAGCAGAGGAATTACACAGAAAAAGCTTGGTGTTCAAAACGCCCAATGAGGAAGGAAAACTGGCGTTTAAACGCCAGCCAGGGCTGGGCGTTTAACGCCCAAAAAGGTAGAGTTTTGGGCGTTAAACGCCAGAATGGATACCATTCTGGGTGTTTAACGCCAGGATGGCACAAGAGGGAAGATTTTGTTTTTAATGCAAATTTTTTTCAAGTTTCCATAATTTTTCAAATCAAATCTTTTTCAAATCATATATTTTCAAAATCAATTTCTTTCCTTTTTCAAAAAAATACTTGCTAACAATTAATGATTTGATTCAACATTTCAAGTATGTTGTCTTTTCTGTTGAGAAAGGTTTAATGTCTGAATCATATCTTTTAAATTTCTTGTTAGCCAAATCATTAATTTTAAAAATCAAATCTTTTTAAATTGCTTTTCAATCATATATTTTCAATCATATCTTTTTTAAAACCATAACTTTTCAATCATATCTTCTTAATCACATCTTTTTCAAAATAGTTTTCAAATCATATCTTTTTGATTTCTAGTTTCAAAATCTTTTTCAAAAATCACTTTATTTCTTTCTTAATCTGAGTTTTCGAAAATCATCAATCAAATTTTCAAAATTTCTTTTTAATTATTTTAAATCTTTTACTTTAATTTCAAAAAAATTCTTTCCTTCTTCTCACATCCTTCTAATTAAGGACTAACACTCCTCCACTCTCAACAATTCGAACTCCATCTCTCTTGATAAGTTCGAATTCTTCTTCTACCTCCTCCTTCTATTCTTCTTTTCCTCTGACATCTCAAGGAATCTCTATACTGTGACATAGAGAATTCCATATTTTCTTGTTCTCTTCTCTTTCATATGAGCAGGAGCAAAGACAAAAGCATTCTTGTTGAGGCTGACCCTGAACCTGAAAGGACCTTGAAGCAAAAGCTAAGAGAAGGTAAAGCACAATTCTCTATAGAGGACCTAACAGAAATCTTCAAAGAAGAAGACATGGCAGCCAAAAACAACAACAATGCAAACAATGCAAGGAAGGTGCTGGGTGACTTTACTGCACATACTCCCGACTTCTATGGGAGAAGCATCTCTATCCCTGCCATTGGAGCAAACAACTTTGAGCTTAAGCCTCAATTAGTTTCTCTAATGCAACAGAATTGCAAGTTTCATGGACTTCCATTGGAAGATCCTCATCAGTTTTTAGCTGAATTCTTGCAAATCTGTGACACTGTCAAGACCAATGGGGTTGACCCTGAGGTCTACAGACTTATGCTATTCCCTTTTGCTGTAAGAGACAGAGCTAGGATATGGTTGGACTCACAACCTAAAGAAAGCCTGAACTCTTGGGAAAAGCTAGTCAATGCCTTATTGGCAAAGTTCTTTCCACCTCAAAAATTGAGTAAGCTTAGAGTGGAAGTCCAAACCTTCAGACAGAAAGAAGGTGAATCCCTCTATGAAGCTTGGGAAAGATACAAACAATTGATCAGAAAGTGTCCTTCTGACATGCTTTCTGAATGGAGCATCATAGTTATCTTCTATGATGGTCTGTCTGAACTGTCCAAGATGTCATTGGACAGCTCTGCTGGAGGATCTCTTCATCTGAAGAAGACGCATGCAGAAGCTCAAGAACTCATTGAAATGGTTGCAAATAACCAATTCATGTACACTTCTGAAAGGAATCTTGTGAACAATGGGACGAATCAGAAGAAAGGAGTTCTTGAGATTGATACTCTGAATGCCATATTGGCTCAGAACAAAATATTGACTCAGCAAGTCAATATGATTTCTCAAAGTCTGTCTGGAATGCAAGCTGCACCAGGAAGTACTAAGGACGCTTCATCTGAAGAAGAAGCTTATGATCCTGAGAACCCATCAATGGAAGAGGTGAATTACATGGGAGAACCCTATGGAAACACCTATAATCCTTCATGGGGAAATCATCCAAATCTCTCATGTAAGGATCAACAGAGACCTCAACAAGGTTGCAACAACAATAATGGTGGAAGAAACAGGTTTAGCAATGGCAAGCCTTTTCCATCATCTTCTCAGCAACAGATAGAGAATTCTAAGCAGAGCCACTCTGACTTAGCAACCATGATCTCTGATCTAATTAAAACCACTCAAGGTTTCATGACTGAAACAAGGTCCTTCATTAGAAACTTGGAGGCACAAGTGGGTCAGCTGAGTAAGAAAGTTACTGAACTCCCTCCTAGTACTCTTCCAAGCAATACAGAAGAGAATCCAAAAGGAGAGTGTAAGGCCATCAACATGGCCAAATTTGGAGAGGAGAAAGAGGCAGTGAGCGCCAATGAGGAAGACCTTAATGGATGTCTACTGGCCTCCAATGAGTTCCCTAATGAAGAACCATGGGAATCTGAGGCTCACACTGAGACCATAGAGATTCCATTGGATTTACTTCTGCCATTCATGAGCTCTGATGAGTATTCTTCCTCTGAAGAGGATGAAGATGTTACTGAAGAGCAAGTTGCTAAGTACCTGGGAGCAATCATGAAGCTACATGACAAGTTATTTGATAATGAGACTTGGGAGGATGAACCTCCTTTGCTCACCAAAGAACTGGATGACTTGACTAGGCAGAGATTACCTCAAAAGAGACAGGATCCTGAAACGTTCTCAATACCTTGTACCATAGGCACCATGACCATTAAGAAGGCTCTGTGTGACCTAGGGTCAAGCATAAACCTCATGCCTCTCTCTGTAATGGAGAAGCTAGGGATCTTTGAGGTGCAAGCTGCAAGAATCTCACTAGAGATGGCAGACAATTCAAGAAAACAAGCTTATGGACTTGTAGATGATGTTCTGGTAAAGATTGAAGACCATTACATCCCTGCTGATTTCATAGTCCTAGAGACTGGGAAGTGCATGGATGAATCCATCATCCTTGGCAAACCATTCCTAGCCACAGCAAAGGCTGTGATTGATGTTGACAGAGGAAAATTGATCATTCAAGTGAATAAAGAATCCTTTGTGTTTAAGGCTCAAGGATATCCCTCTGTAACCATGGAGAGGAAGCATGAAGAGCTTCTCTCAAAACAGAGTCAAACAGAGCCCCACAGTCAAACTCTAAGTTTGGTGTTGGGAGGCCACAACCAAATTCTAAGTTTGGTGTTAAACGCCCACATTCAAACTCTAAGTTTGGTGTTGGGAGGTTCCAACATTGCTCTGAACATCTGTGAGGCTCCATGAGGGCCCACTATCAAGCTACTGACATTAAAGAAGCACTTGTTGGGAGGCAACCCAATGTTATATTTATCTATTTTCCATTGTTATTTTATGTTTTCTATAGGTTGATGATCATGTGAAGTCACAAAAATAATTGAAAAAGCAAAAACAGAATGAAAAATAGAAAGAAAAATAGTACACCCTGGAGGAAATGCTTGCTGGCGTTTAAACGCCAGTAAGGGCAGCAAATGGGCGTTTAACGCCCAGTCTGGCACCATTCTGGGTGTTTAACGCCAGAAAGGGGCACCAGACTGGCGTTTAACGCCAGAAAGGGGCACCAGACTGGCGTTTAACGCCAGAAAGGGGCACCAGACTGGCGTTTAACGCCAGAAAAGGGCAGCAGCCCGGTGTTTAACGCCAAGATTGGCAGAAGGGGCGTTTTTGCACGCCACTTGGTGCAGGGATGAGCTATCCTTGACACCTTAGGATCTGTGGACCCCACAGGATCCCCACCTACCCCACCACCCTCTCTCTTCTTCACCTATTCACCAATCACCTCAATACCTCTTCCCTAAAAACCCTTCACCTATCAAATCCCACCATTCTCTTCACCACTCACATCCATCCTTCATAAAATCCCACCTACCTCACCATCCAAATTCAAACCACTTTCCCTCCCAAACCCACCCATAATGGCCGAACCCTACCCCTCTCTCCACCCCTATATAAACCCATCTTCACCCCTTCATTTTCACACAACCTAAACACTACTTCTCCCCTTGGCCGAAACACAAAGCCCCCTCCATCTCCTATCTTTCTTCTTCTTCTACTCTCTTCTTTCTTCTTTTGCTCGAGGACGAGCAAACCTTCTAAGTTTGGTGTGGTAAAAGTATTACTTTTTGTTTTTCCATAACCATTTATGGCATCTAAGGCCGGAGAAACCTCTAGAAAGAGGAAAGGGAAGGCAAAAGCTTCCACCTCCGAGTCATGAGAGATGGACAGATTCATCTCAAGGGTGCATCAAGACCACTTCTATGAAGTTGTGGCCATGAAGAAGGTGATCCCCGAGGTTCCTTTCAAACTCAAAAAGAGTGAATATCCAGAGATTCGACATGAGATCCAAAGAAGAGGTTGGGAAGTTCTTACCAACCCCATTCAACAAGTCGGAATCTTAATGATTCAAGAGTTCTATGCCAATGCATGGATCACCAAGAACCATGATCAAAGTGTGAACCTGGACCCTAAGAATTGGCTTACAATAGTTCGGGGGAAATGCTTAGATTTTAGTCCGAAAAATGTAAGGTTGGCATTCAACTTGCCCATGATGCAAGGAGATGAACATCCCTACACTAGAAGGGTCAACTTTGATCAAAGGTTGGACCAAGTCCTCATAGACATTTGTGAAGAGGGCGCTCAATGGAAAAGAGATTCAAGAGGGAAGCCGGTTCAACTGAGAAGGCATGACCTCAAGCCTGTGGCTAGGGGATGGTTGGAGTTTATCCAACGCTCAATCATTCCCACTAGCAACCGGTCTGAAGCTACTATAGACCGGACTATCATGATTCATAGCATCATGATTGGAGAGGAAGTAGAAGTTTATGAGGTTATATCCCAAGAACTTTATAAGGTGGCAGACAAGTCCTCTACCTTGGCAAGGTTAGCCTTCCCTCATCTCATTTGTCACCTCTGTAATTCAGTTGGAGTTAACATAGAGGGAGACATCCTCATTGATGAGGACAAGCCCATCACTAAGAAGAGGATGGAGCAAACAAGAGATCCCACTCATCATGAAATTCATGAGATGCCTCAAGGGATGCACTTTTCTCCACAAAATTATTGGGAGCAAATCAACACCTCCCTAGGAGAATTGAGTTCCAACATGGGACAACTAAGGGTGGAGCACCAAGAACATTCCATCCTCCTCCATGAAATTAGAGAAGATCAAAGAATCATGAGAGAGGAGCAACAAAGGCAAGGAAGAGACATTGAGGAGCTCAAGCACTCCATAAGATCTTCAAGAGGAAGAACAAGCCGCCATCACTAAGGTGGACCCGTTCTTTAATCTCCTTGTCCTTTATTTCTCTATTTTTTGAATTTTTATGCTTATATTTATTTATGTTTGTGTCTTATGATCATTATTGTCTTAGTGTCTATGCCTTAAAGTTATGAATGTCCTATGAATCCATCACCCTTCTTAAATGAAAAATGTTCTTAATTGAAAAAGAGAAGAATTGCATGAATTTTGAATTTTATAACAGATTAATTATTTTGATGTGGTGGCAATACTTTGACTTCTGAATGTATGCTTGAACAATGCATATGTCTTTTGCATTTGTTGTTCATGAATGTTGGCTCTTGAAAGAATGATGAAAAAGGAGACATGTTACTGAGGATCTGAAAAATCATAAAAATGATTCTTGAAACAAGAAAAAGCAGTAAATTCAAAAAAAAAAAGATTATGTGCGAAAAAAAAGAGAGAGAAAGCAAGCAGAAAAAGCCAATAGCCCTTTAAACCAAAAGGCAAGGGTAAAAATAAAGTCATGATCCAAGGCAAAAAGAGTGTGCTTAAGAACCCTGGACACCTCTAATTAGGGACTCTAGCAAAGCTGAGTCACAATCTAAAAGGTTCACCCAGTTATGTGTCTGTGGCATGTATGTATCCGGTGGTAATACTCGAAGACAGAGTGCTTTGGGCCACGGCCAAGACTCATAAAGTAGCTGTGTTCAAGAATCATCATACTTAACTAGGAGAATCAATAACACTATCTGGATTCTGAGTTCCTATAGAAGCCAATCATTCTGAATTTCAAAGGATAGAGTGAGATGCCAAAACTGTTCAGAGGCAAAAAGCTAAAAGCCCCGCTCATCTAATTAATAATGATCTTCATAGATATTTTTGGAATTCATTGCATATTCTCTTCTTTTTATCTTATTTGATTTTTAGTTGCTTGGGGACAAGCAACAATTTAAGTTTGGTGTTGTGATGAGCGGATAATTTATACGTTTTTTGGCATTGTTTTTAGTATGTTTTTAGTATGTTTTAGTTAGTTTTTATTATATGTTTTTAGTATGTTTTAGTTAGTTTTTATTATATTTTTATTAGTTTTTATTTAAAATTCACTTTTCTGGACTTTACTATGAATTTGTGTATTTTTCTGTGATTTTAGGTATTTTCTGGCTGAAATTGAGGGACCTGAGCAAAAATCTGATTCAGAGGCTAAAAAGTACTGCAGATGTTGTTGGATTCTGACCTCTCTGCACTCGAAGTGGGTTTTCTGGAGCTACAGAAGCTCAATTGGTGCGATCTCAATTGCGTTGGAAAGTAGACATCCTGGGCTTTCCAGCAATATGTAATAGTTTATACTTTACCCGAGATTTGATAGCCCAAATCGGCATTCCAAATCAGCTCAAGAATTCTGGCGTTTAACGCCGGAACTGGCACAAGAATGGGAGTTAAACGCCCAAACTGGCACAAAAGCTGGCGTTTAACTCCAAGAAAAGTCTCTATACATGAAAGCTTCAATGCTCAGCCCAAGCACACACCAAGTGGGCCCGGAAGTGGATTTTTATGTCATTTACTCATCTTTGTAAACCCTAAGCTACTAGTTCTCTACAAATAGGACCTTTTGCTATTGTATTTACATCTTTTGATCACTTTAGATCTTAGGATCATCTTTGGACATCTAGTTCTTAGATCATGGGGGCTGGCCTCACGGCTATGCCTAGACCTTGTTCTTATGTATTTTCAACGGTGGAGTTTCTACACACCATGAGTATTAATGCAATTACTATTGTTCTTCTATTCAATTCAGCTTATTCTTGTTCTAAGATATTCATTTGCACCCAAGAACATGATGAATGTGATGATTATGTGATGCTCATCATCATTCTCACTTATGAACGCGTGCCTGACAACCACTTCCGTTCTACATGCAAACAAGGCTTGAGTGGATATCTCTTGGATTCCTTAATCAGAATCTTCATGGTATAAGCTAGAATTGATGGTGGCATTCTTGAGAATCCGGAAGGTCTAAACCTTGTCTGTGGTATTCTGAGTAGGATTCAAGGATTGAATGACTGTGACGAGCTTCAAACTCGTGATTGTGGGGCGTTAGTGACAGACGCAAAAGAATCACTGGATTCTATTCCGACATGATCGAGAACCGACAGATGAATAGCCGTGCTGTGACAGAGCGCGTTGAACATTTTCACTGAGAGGACGGGATTGTAGCCATTGACAACGGTGATGCCCAACATACAGCTTGCCATGGAAAGGAGTAAGAAGGATTGGATGAAGACAGTAGGAAAGCAGAGAGACGGAAGGGACAAAGCATCTCCATACGCTTATCTGAAATTCTCACCAATGAATTACATAAGTATCTCTATCTTTATTTTATGTTTTATTCATCTTTTAGTTATCTATCCTCCATAACCATTTGAATCCGCCTGACTGAGATTTACAAGATGACCATAGCTTACTTCATACCAACAATCTCCGTGGGATCGACCCTTACTCGCGTAAGGTTTATTACTTGGACGACCCAGTGCACTTGCTGGTTAGTTGTGTGAAGTTGTGATAAAGAGTTGAGATCGCAATTGAGCGTACCATGTTGATGGCGCCATTGATGATCACAATTTTGTGCACCAGCTGTCTTTAGAATCCTAAGGTACTTGAAAGGGTTGCCTGGGAAAGGATTACTCTACAAAAACTATAGACATCTTCAAGTAGAAGCCTATACAGATGCAGATTGGGTTGGAAATGTCATGGATAGAAGGTCAACATCTGGGTATTGTGTCTTTGTTGGAGGAAACCTGGTTAGTTGGAGGAGTAAAAAGCAGAGTGTTGTGTCACGAAGTAGTACAGAAGTTGAGTTTAAAGCATGGCTCATGGAATATGTGAAGCACTATGGGTAGAGAAAATCCTACAAGAACTAAATGTTCCCATTTCTACACCAATAAGGTTGTATTGTGACAAAAATCTGCAATTTTTATTGTCCATAATCCAATTCTGCATGATAAAACTAAACATGTTTAAGTTGATAAGCATTTTATAAAGAAAAAGATTGAGAGAGGACAGATTTGTATCCCATATGTTTCGACCACAGAACAATTGGCAGATATTCTAACTAAAGGATTACCCAAGAAGACCTTTGATAGCATAATAAGTAAGCTGTCAATAAAGGATATCTTCAAGCCAGCTTGAGGGGAGTGTTGACTAGATCAAATCAAAATGAAATCCCTAATTTATTTCATGAATCTTTTCTATAAATAGAATTAATTATAATATCCTTTCCGGTTTTAATTTAACTTATTTTTAGGTATTTTATGATTAGAAATCTTTCCTTATTTTAAGCTAGTATTTTTTTATTTTCTAGTTATTTCTATTTCTGTAATTCCTCTATAAAGAGGATGATTTCCTATACATTTGAATATACATAATATTCAAACACTTCAAGTCAAAGTATTTTTTTAATTTCATGCTTATGTTTGCTTTGTTAAATGTCAGTTCACTAAGAAGGTATTGATGCAAGGATTTAGATTTGGAGGAATTTACAAGTTCATCAATGTGGCTGTTCCAAACTCTTCTCCTACTATTTCTTTACCTTTAGTGTTTACTATTTCTCATGTCTCTTTTGATCTTTGGCACAAAAGATTAGGTTATACAAATAGAAAAACTATTCTTAAAATTCTGACTCAATGTAATCTTGACACTTCCAGTATTAATAATAAGAGAAATTTGTAAATTGATGTGTGTGAAAATTGTGCTAAAGAAAAGATGCATAAACAAATAATACCTATAGCACAACTTTACAGCTTGTTATTTCGGATGTTTGGGTCCCTGCTTTTTACACCTCTCACTTAGGTTTTCGTTACTATGTTACCTTTATTGATGCCTACTCTAGATACACCTATCTTTATTTATTGGTTTCTAAATCTCAGGTTCTACAGGCTTTCAAGCAATTTAAATTATACATTGAGAATATAACTGAACACAAGATATGAGAATTTCAGTTAGATAATGGGAGAGAATTTAACTCTCATCAATTTACTGATTTTTTTGCATAAGAGAGCATCTTACAAAGGTTTTCTTACCCTTATACTTCAAAGCAAAATGGCATGGCTAAAAGGAAACATCGGCATCTCATTGAAATGAGATTGCTATGTTATCCAAGCATCCATGCCATTAATATTCTGGGATGAAGCAATATTAATTGCCACTTACACTATTAATCGAATACCTACTCTTGTCTTAGCAAATAAATCCCCCTATGAAGTCCTTTTTGGTGTTAAACCTGGTTACAATGGCTTTAGAATTTTTGGGAGTGCTTGCTATCCTCTTCTTCGGCCTTATAGCGAAACTAAACTAGATGATAAATCCAGTAAATGTGTTTTTATAGGTTATGATTCCAAATATAAGGGTTATAAGTGTCTTGCTTCTTGTGGCAAAATTTACACAACTAGGCATGTTCTCTTTGATGAATTTGACTTTTCTTATAATTTATTATTTCAACTTGATCATACTAATAATAGTTGTGACAGTAAATTCGATTCCTCTGTTCCAAGTATAGGTTGTCATTTCCAGAAACAGGTATATACTACTCCTATACAACACACCAATCAACCTCTTTCTGCTACTATAATTCATTCTACATCTCCTAATTTAGACACTTCTTTAGATACCCCTGTTTTTTCTATTAGTAATAACACTGCTTCTCAGCTCCAACATCATATTCCCTCTTTAGATTCTTCTACTACTAATCTAAATACTGTTAGTAATTTGTTACACTGGTATTTATTTTAATGAAAATACAGAAATACACCAGAACCGTAAAAGATAACAAAGGAATTTCGAGAGTCCTCTTCTTTCCAGCCTAGGCCTTTCCAAATCTTTTTCTACCTCTCACCTAATCAGCTCCTCCTTTTATTGCCTTCTCTCAAATTAATTATCATAATTAGCATTCAACTCCTACGATTACGCCTCCTAGATTCTCTCGTCTGATTAATCCAATCATCAATTATTGTCACTTATGATTACACATTTCTCCTGCCCTATTATTTCTCCCTTTTCTTTATTGCTTCTTCTAGAATAATGATACGGTAAAAGGATTATTTTCTTCCCATTTTTTGCTGCCTTTGCTGCTCTCTCTCTCTCTCTCTCTCTCTCTCTCTCTCTCTCTCTCTCTCTCTCTTTCTCTCTCTCTCTGGTATGTAACATAATTTCACTCCTTTCTCTTCTGACCATCATCCTTCTCCTCCTCACAATACTCATCCCATGATGATTAGATCCAAGATTGGTCACTCTAAACCAAAAATATATGCAGTTTTTAAATCTGTCACAGCTTCTTTAGAAAATCCACCAAAATTTTCATCTATAGCCTTAACCATCCCCCAATGGAAACAAATTATGCAGAAAGAATTTGATGCATTATTGCAAAGAACAAACACCTGGACACTAGTTTCTAGACCTCAGTATTGTAAAGTGATAGAAAGTAAATGGATATTTACCATAAAAAAAGCTCCCTAATGGTATTGTTCAGAAATACAAAGCTAGATTGGTAGCCCAGGAGTATTACCAATCTGAAGGTTTTGACTTTGAACAGGTCTATAGTCCAATTATTAGACAAGCAATAGTTAGATTAGTGTTAAGTATGAATCTTTCCAAAGACCGGATAATTAGACAACTAGATCTTAACAATACTTTTTTAAATGAAAACTTGAATGAAACTATCTATATGTCACAACCATTTAGTTTTGAACAGGATGCTGCTACTCATGTATGCAAAGTCAACAAATCTCTTTATGGTCTCAAACAAGCACCAAAGGAGTGGTTTCTAAAACTTAGTACCACACTACAATCCTTTGGCTTTCAAATTACAAAATCTGATATCAGTCTATTTATTAAACGTGGTTCAAATGATCTAATTTACATCGTATACTATGTTGTTGACATTATTATAACCGGTAATAATGCTATTGAAATTGACAATATGATTCTTAAGTTGAACAACACTTTTACATTGAAAGATTTAGGACCACTTTCATATTTTCTGGGTATTGAGGTTCACAGGAATAATACTGGTCAACTCCACTTATCACAGACTAAATATATAATTAATTTAATTTTGAAATTAGGCATGAGTGAGGCAAGTGCTATGCCTACTCCTATGATTTTTGCTTTACAACTTTTGTTTACAGGTCAGAACGATTTGAGGATCCTAAATTATTTAGTTCTGTTGTTGGCACACTGCAATATATTACTATAATAAGACCAGATTTAAGCTTTGCTGTTAGCAAAGTAAGTCAATTTATGCACTCACCACTATTGACTCACTGGAAAGCAGTAAAGAGAATCTTGAGATACCTTTAAGGAACTAAACATCATGGCTTAGTCTATCACAAATGTACAGATTACAAGTTGTATGGATTTTTTTATTCGGATTGTGCAGGAGACTTGGAAGATCGAAGGTCAGTCTCTAGTTATTGTGCATTCTTTAGTACTAATCTAATCTCATGGTCATGCAAAAAGCAAATTACTATCAGCAAGTCCTCCACTGAAGCTGAGTTTTGGAGTCTTGCTGCAGGTGAGGCTGAATTTGTTTGGATCAAGAACCTTCTTTTAGAGTTACAGATTGATGTGCCTACAATTCCAGCTATTTACTGTGACAATTTAAGCATTGTGTTTTTCACAGCCAATCCAGTATTACATGATAAGACAAAACATTTTTAATTGGAGATTCAATTCGTTGGAGACAAAGTCAATTCGAAACAACTATAAATTGTCCACATACCAGAGATTAAGCAAATAGCTGATATACTTACCAAAGTCCTTTCAACCTCATCGTTTGAAAAACTTAAGACCAAACTTAGAGTTGTTTCTTAACACAACTTGAATTTGAAAGAGGTTATTGAGGATTTAAAAGAAAAAGTAGAATAACAAAAACGAGTTAGAAGTAATTTTTTGTTTTAGCTAGTATAGCAGTTCTATATATTAGAAGAGAGAGTTATGACTTGGTTTGATATCTTCTATTCACTCATATACAACCCTAATAGTTTAGTGCACTATTATTCAAATTAATCTTCTCAGATTTAATATACTCTTCTCGGCTTTATTATCTTTTGGGTTTTAGCTCTCTGTTATAAATTTTTTATTCATTCCTTGTTCTCTGAGCTTCTGTACTTGACCTTCTATAGTAACAAAGGCTGGTTGACTTTTGATGTGGGTTGACTTTGGCTTGAATCAATGTACTCACTCAATTCTTCGTTTGCTTTACCCCATAAAACAGCATAAAACCCAATTGATATTATTACTCCTCCAACAACACTGCAATACAAAAACAGATGCAAATGTCAAAGGATTAATACCATGTCTTAACATATTCCAATTTTTCAATAGTTAAATCTTAACAAAGAATCAAAGGGATTGATTTCCATACATGCCCAAATATAGTGGATCACCAAGAAATATAACACTGAAAGCAGCAGCTATGACTATAGACACAGGCTTGAAACTTGATATATATACAGGGCCTTTAATATGGATACCCCATGTATGGACCAAACTGCTTAGGCCTGTGCAAAAGAATCCCTGCATATAGAATGAAATTTCAGTTAGAATTTCATTTTTTATTTTTTAGGACTTATAATTTATCCAACAAAATTGATATTTCTCACAGAGTACAAAATGGCGACTAATGTTATATCTGGTTTTATAATCCAACCACTTAAGTTTGATTCATCTAATAGTAAGCACACAGGTGCAGATATGAGAGTCCCACACAAGTTGTAAAAGAACACCACAATAATCTCTGCTGGATAGTCTTTGATCACATTGGTCTGTTTCAAACAACAACAAAAATAAATTATATTAGTTTCTTTAAATTTTTAATATCTAAATCGGTCTTTACAAAATTTTTATGTACACAATTTGATATTCAACAAATTTTAATTGTCAAATCAATTTTTGATTTTTTTTTGTTAGACAAATCAATTTTTATATAAAATTTTAATAAAAAATAGACAAATCAATTTTTTTCGTTATTTAATAAAAATATATAACTGTCTTTAAAAAAAATTTAAATTCTCATATCAGTCTTTTTGTATAGAGAAATAATCTGATATAAAAATTAATTTGTCTAACAAAATAAAAATATAAAAACTAATTTAATTATTAAAATTTATCGAAAACTAGAATATCGGATTAAAATTTTTTTAAAGATTAATTTGGAATAATACTGTGTCCTACATATGACTTGGTATTTAAAGTTATTGTTTAGATTACATTCATATTAGTATAATACCTGAACAATATACCAAATTGGAACCAAAATAAACTCAATGGCAATAAGGAAGCCTCCAAGAACCCAATTTTGGTGGGGTGATGAGTCCTTTAGAAAATCTACATGAGGTGACTGGTGTGGTGATGATGAAGCTGTGATCAATGTTGGACCCTTGTAGAGAACAACTATGAGTGCACCTAATATTGATACTAAAGAACCCAAGATTTTGGCCTGAGTGCTCCAACTTTTTGGAGAAATCTTCTCCATCCTTCAATATACAAGGAGCAACAAAGTGGTTAATAACAAACGGAAAAGTATAAGTAACCAATAACATTGGTAAACGATGTGAACAATAGATATACTGAATGTTTATTTTATTAGGTGTGCGGATAATTATTCTAATATTAAAATTTAGGTGGATAATTTAAAAGTATAATGTATTTTTATTTTATTAATATTGTTCATTTTATTCAAAAAAAATTATTAGTTACCTAACATTACCCGTAACATAATCATATATGACATATAATGATATAAATGCGCAGTCAACAACAAATGCAAAAACAATAACTTAATTACCAAACATATTCCCAAGGTATTTGTAATAACGATTTGATATTCATATACAGATTGTGAAAAAGTTTGTAAAATAATGAGATATAAGAATAATTTTTATTAAATTTATAATGTTTATTATGGGTGAATCCAATAATTTTAATTTAAAATAATTAATAAATTTTTATTTTTTATCTTAAAATATATATATATATCTTGAGACAGGAAAACAAAATAGTGAAGCAAAAGAAGAGAAATATGTCTTGCATACTCTGAAATCTCCACTATTATGCCAAACGTTAACACTTTAGCTGGCTGAGTGTGCATGTTACATTACAGGTGTTATATTTGGTGTCTAGATTAGTGTATATATTCCCATGTGATTACTACTTTCTAAAACAATATTTATTTTCTTTATTCGTCTTTTCGTTTTCTTTTATAATACACCGACACTGACACTAATACGGGACACAATATGACACAGAATACGTCGATATACGAATTTTAAAATTTTACATAATACGTGGACACGCATACATATAAAATATAAAGTCTTATTTAAATAAATCATAATGATATTTAGATATTTTATTGATATTAAAATAAAAATTAAATTTTTTAATTATTTTTAATGACTTATTTTAATTATATCAACTATTTAAAATATTTTTTTGTTTTAATAAATAAGAATATATACTATATCTAAATTTATTTTAAAAATATATGTTAAGAATAAGATTGGACACGCTGATACATGATGGTATTTAGATGTGTCCAAACGTATCCAGAAATTTTTTTTTTATTTTCTATTAAGACACAGTTGGACACAACAGACACGTGTGTCAAACGAATATCGACAAGTGTTGTATCCAAAATATGTCAGATATGCGAACACGACAACTCAACAAAATGTCCGTACTTCCTAGGTATTCTTACCAAGTTGGAATCCACAATGAAATTAAGTACACACATCCCTTGATATCTAGACCACCATTAATTTTTTTTTCTGATCTTGTACAAAATTGCAACAAAAAACATGAAAGATGGCAAAACGTTGATAAAAGAAATTAAAAACAAAAAAAAATGATAGAAAGATAGAATTAAATAAAATGTTATCATATATATGTTGTTTGCATCACATGTAAATTTATTTGAATTTAAACATTCACCAAATCCATTAATAATAAAGAGAACAGATAAAAAGAAAATATATAAAAAACGAATTAATAGATCGGAATCCAAATTGGATATAATATAAAATTGGTATTAAATAAATACTATTTTTGATGTGGAAATAGCTATCATGATGATGAGAAATAGAATAGCTAAAGCCAACCGCTATATATATTATTTATTCAAGTATTTTTATGCTGGCGGGGTCCAAATTGATTGCAATCATAAAGCATATTCTATGAGAAATCATTTGATTTATCAAACTAAGATGTGACATACAAATAAAATTAGCGGCATCATTCATCCAACTTGTTAGGCTATGTATTAGGTAAGTTAGTGAGTAATAATGATATCTTCTCAAATAAACTATTGTTTATCAATAAATTATAAATATTTAATATAAGGTGGTAGTTCTGAATCTTCTGAAAATAAAAAGAAGAGAGATGAGTCATGAGCTATTTTCAATTGAAGGAGGTCTTTTAACGTGCAAAATCAAAGGCTCGTACTGTCGTACATTATTTATTTATTTATTTATTTTTATAATATCTTATAATACCAAAAACATAAAAACAATAAAATAAGGGTTAAATACATTTTAAAATTTTTAAACTATTTTGTATCATGTGCACTTAAACTTTTTATTTTTAAAGATTGTGCCTATTAATCCCCGTGAACTTTTTTAAAACAAATTTGTTATAAAAAAATATTATATGCACATGAAAAAATAAGCTATTAAATATATGAATTATTTTATATATCTTAACTATATATGTGATTGATTTTTTTATATGCAGGTAGTATTTGTTTATTATATTGATATTTTTATATTTTGATAACAAACGTAATACATATTTAACAAAAGTTCAAAGAATCAAATTTATGAATCTAGAAAAGGTTCGATCTCAATTTGCACATAACTATTATATTTTTTTGTGGCTAAAATTTATAAGATAATGCTATTTAAACAAAGATTTATCCTTATTAAATAACTATAAAATTTATTATATCTTCAAATTTAGTATTATGTAACAAAATATAAAAAACAAGTTTCATAATAACTTGATAGAATTATAATCATCTCTAATTTTAAAAGTGAAATTATATATATATAACCATTTACGTCACTCCAATTATTAAGTTTCCTCGACAAATAGTTGTATAAGAAAATTGACAAAAAAGCATTGGGAGAATCCTAAGAACCTGAAAAAGACTGCAAGGATGAAGGTAAAAGCCGGAATAAGGTTGCTAAGAGCAGAGAAGAGAGTTGGTGAAGTGTATTCAAGTCCTTTGTATCCACTCAGCTGTGCTACAAATCTGTCACAGTACTCAACAATTGATTAAAAACAAATTCAATTGGGAAAACAAAGCATGATTAGGGTCTTCTATCTCTTCAGCCTTACCCAATGGTACCAAGGAGAAAAATTCTTAAGACGAGAGAAACATTGAATGGAGGAAGCCCTCTTGACCTAATTCATAATATAAATAGTTCATCATCACTTGTAACAAACAAACATATAGTAGTTATGAAATGTAATGATTGAGCAGCGTACCATTGGAAGACGAAGGGGAGAGGGAGAAAAAGAAAAAGAGTGGAGAGAGCGAAAGAATAAACGATGAAGGCATAGTAACTGAATCCCTTGAGAGTGGCTTGCTTGAAAAGAACGTTGACACCCACGTTGGTACACTCAACTGCAACCATTGCACAGAATGGAACTACTTCCCTGTAACAATACCTCCCTGACTCTGCCATCTCTCCCTCTCTCTCTCTCTCACTCTCTTAGACTTTCACACATGGAATATATTTGTCGAACATGTGTGCGTTTCTCAAACAACGCTTCAAACTTTTATTACAGTATTTTTTGGGTTGATTTTTTTTTTGTGACTATTTTTTTTGGGTTGATTTAATTTGCACAATGTTATTTTATTATCTAAACAATTATTAAAATTTATTATTTTTATCAATTAATTAGTTATTAATATTTAAAAGAATGAACTAAAATATATTATTAAACAAGTATAATTACTCGTACCATACACGTGATAAGATTGAAATTATAATTTTAAATTATTTTTTTAAAATTATTTTAAATTATAATAATTTGATTAATAAAAAAGTAACATGTTATACGTTGTTTGTTTTTTTAATCGAGTGTTAATTGGATTAACTCTAAAATAATTATTAATCAGTTTTAATAATCTACTTTTTTCAATAAATCAGACATATATACTAAATGTGATCACAAATAATATAATAATAGTTAAATCTACCAACAAATATATTGGCTATTAACACAATATAAAAAAAATTAAATATAAAAGACAATTAGCACTTATAAATCTATAAAATCGTACTATCTTTGATTCGTGCAAGGGTTTATTTATCAAATAAACTTAAAATATGAACAAAAAATATTTATAAAATGGACCTAGCATTATTCGAAAGAATCATTAAAATAATCAACTTACTATATTATCTATGAGAACTATTTCTACGTAAGTCGTCTTGTTTTTGTCAAATTTAGATGGGACTTTCCATAACCTTATATATTAATTTTGTTAAATAACTCTCTCTCTTATATATATATATATATATATATATATATATATATATATATATATATTACGATAGTCTTTCTTAATATATATACATATACATAAATAATTCTATACATATACATAAATACAAAAAATATATGAATTATATTTTGTTAAACTCTATGTTATTGGTTATCAAAAATATTTAAATCACATATATTAGTTATTTTTTGTTATAATTATTTCGTTTTATATATATGATTATTTTTTATTCTACAATCGTGTAATAATTTTTTATTTTTTATATTCATTTATATTCCTCAATTTCGACCCATTCATACGCGTATTAACAGTTTTTTTCTAATAGTGATGTTTTAATTTTTCGTTTTCCTCTTTTCGTGTATCTTTCTTATTTTTTTAAAATAGTGATGTTTTAATATTTTTTCCTTTTTTTAAATACATTTTTTTAATAATTACATTATTAATCTGAAATATAAAATAAAAAAATAGTGATACATATATCCAAGAAAAAAAATAAACTTAAAAATAAAAAAAGATATTTATATTAAAAAATATAAAAATAATATATTGAAAAAGAATAGTCTTAATATATAAATTGAGTTAACAATTTAAATTTTTCTAAAACTAATTTAATCAAATACCAATATTAGAAATAAATTACTTAAATAATATTTAATCTATTCTAGTCCTTAGACACGTATAGATTAGAGTCATTCTCGTAACGACAACTAACTAAAACAACATCGTAAGTTCGAACATTTAGAATTCGTGTAAATTCAGATCATTCCCTTGTTCTTTAAAATCCTTCTATATTCCTGATAGAGTTGAATCGCAATTCCTTTTATGGAAAAAGATTTACGGAAGTGACTTTGATGTGTTGGAGACCAAAATTCGGAAGTCACTATTTATATTTGAGTGTGACATCCATTAAACCCGTATGGCCAAATAAAATAGTATCTCTGATTTTATTCTCATTTAATTCTAAATCAAAAGTAATAATGATTTATTTAATTTAACATTTCTGATAATAAAGACTATTATATAAGTCATTTAATATAAAATAGCTTAATTTACGATTATAATTAATATATGTATTGTCCATAAATAGATTAAGAAACAATAATTTCGTAAAAAAATAATCATTTAATTTGAATTACAATTAATTGATTGATAGAAATTATAATAAATTGTATGATATTTAAATAATTAACCAAATCAATCAGTTGATATAATTAATTTATTATAATAAATTAAATTTAATGAGTTAAAAGAAATAAATAAAAACCACCATCAGAAACATACCACGACAATTTTATCATTAAGTACAAAAATTTAATTTTTATATAATAGAATAGATATTTACAGATTATTATATTAAACACAGACTAAAAAAAACACACTAAACAAAATAAAAGTATCAATGGTAAAATATAACCTAAAAAATTACTTAAATTCAAAAAGAACCTTTATGAATTATAATAAATCTATGTATGAGAAGTAAAAGTAAACTAAATAATTAAAAATAAAGTAAAAAGAGCAATTAAAAAAAGTAAAAGAAGATAGAAAAGATAATGTGAAGAGTAGATAAAAAATGTATTGCAATAGAAGATTAATATAATTAATTAATACAAATGATGAAAGAAAAAAATTAAAATACGATCTTATTAAAAAAATTTCAAAAATAATATTTTAAAAAAGAACCTATGAATTAAATTTTATAAAAATATTATAAAAAATTTAAATTATCTTTAAATAAAATAATAATACCCTTAAGAATTATTAATCAAAATAAATAAAAAAGAATTAATATAAAACAAAATCATAGAAAAATATTAGCAAAATTAAGATACAAAAATAAAAATAAAAAATTACAAATACTTTACCTGAAGTACAAAATAGAAAAAGGAGAACAAATATATATAAAATAATAAGATGATAAATGAATTAATTGAGTTCATTTATTTCATTGCTTTATATATTATTTATTAATTAATTTAATATTTATTTCGATCAAATTAAATAATAAATTAGTTATAATTAATTTGGTTTAATGAATCAAATAAAATTTAAAATAATTTGATATTTAATTACTCTAATTAAATTAAATATTTGAAGTTATAATTAATGTAATTTAATGTATCAAATAAAATATTAAATGATGAAATATTTATCCTAATCAAATCAAATTATATAATTATTTAGTTATAATTAATACAATTGAATGAATCAAATACATTAAATTTAAAAAATAATTTAATTAATTGGTGTCTTAAGGACACATTTTAAAAATATTTATTTTTTAACAACTTTTTATAAAATATTTTTTATAATTTTTTAACCTATAATCTAAAGGCACAGTTATATTAACCCATTAAAAAGTACTTAATTAGTTAATACAAATAATTAGTATAATTGATTTAGTTCAATAAATTAAAAAATAAATGTAAAAGCTAAGGAAGAGATAAAGAAAAAGTGAAATTAGAAAAACGTATAGCCATTAAAAAGCAATAAAAAAGATACACATTATAACATAAACTATCTAAAAAGATACATATTATAAATTTATATATCATATTATAATTTTAACTCAACTCTTTAAACACATTATAACATAAACCATCTAAAAAGATACATCAAATTAACAAATATCACATAGATCGTCACAACATACATACACTCTAAATTGTCACGATATTTCAAATAAAAAGAGCGTCAATACAGAGAAATCAATGAATATCACTAAAATAAAGAGCAACAAAGAGACACACAAAAAAATAATAATAATAAAGAGAATCAATAATAACATTAACATATATATATATATATATATATATATATATATATATATACATGACAAAATAGAATATTATAAAACAAAATTATAGTAAGATTATTTAAAAACAACGTAAAGATGTCATCTTTTTTGTTAATCAGAAGTTAAAAAAAAAAGTATGCGCCTAATAATAAGCAATTAAAATAAACAAAAATTTTAAAAAATATAAAAAAATAAAATGTATAAATAAAGATAAAAGAAATAAAAAATAAATAAATTACAAAAATTTTACCCTAAACACGAGAGAGAGAAGGAGGAAGAGAGAGAAAGAAAAGAGAGCGAATTAGTAAAAAAATATTTGATCTTGTATAAATAGATGGTATTGAGAAAAATAAACTAATTAAATTAATTCATATATTTTATTATCGTATTTATTATTTATTAAATAATTTGATATTTTTTCCAATCAGATCAAATATTAATATAATTAACTAAATTAATTAATTGATATAATTAATTATAATTAATTAATTCATATAAATTATAATAAATGATGAGATTTGAATGTCTAATCAAATTAATTAATTGATATAGTTAATTAATTATAATTGATTTGCTTTAACGAATTAAATAAAATAAATCAGGAAACACCTCAAGAGTAAGCTACATCAATTTTATCATTAAGTGCAAAAATTCGATTTTTATATAATAGAATAGATAGATAATAAAGATATTTTCTTAAATTAGTATAATTATACATTATTCATTAAATATTAATTGTAATATTGTAATATAATTATAATAAAATATTTTTCTAAAATAAATTTATTTAGAGAAATATAAATTGGTTATTAATAATCGGTGCTATTATCATATAATTATCATATTATTATTATTATTATTAATATAATTAAAATAATTAAAAATATTTTCAATTGATAATGGATAAGTAATTTAATAATGCATTAAATATTGATTTTATATAACTATAATAATGATATTTTTTTAAATTAGTATAATTATACATTATTACTTAAATGCTAATTATAGTATAATTATAATAAAGATATTTTTATAAAATAAACTTAGAAGAAAAAATAGTGCATCCATTTTGGCAGAAAAATAGATTCATGAAGAATCGACACTTTACTTCTATTAGTTGGGGAAAAACCCAATTTTAATATATTAAGTAGATTCTATTATATCTTACTAAACATGTAACACCCTACCATACAGAGTCTTATACTTAAGTCATAATTTAGAGATGGCAAGGTATTACGACCTCTAAAATAAAAATTTAGTACGAGTAATATTGTGAAAAATGATTATAACTAAGCCTTTTTAAGAAAAAGGGGTAAAACAAAATTCGTAACTTGAAAGCGCAACACTTCGATCGATAACGTAACGAACAAGGATAAACCAACGCGAGATTATATACATACAAAAGAGTGTCAAAAACGAGAATATCAAACCTCAAAATCCAGTTACGAAGATAACCAGTCCGAGTATAGCAACATATATATACAAGTAAATAAAATAAGGAAACCCCAAGAAAATCCAAAGGGACACAAAGACAGAGAACCTATTCTCCAAAATCTCCTATAAGAGGAGTCATCACAGTTTATATTATTTAGTGGAGAAAGAAGTATCTAAGTGATGCGTGACCATCTTGTCTATCTTTTCCTAGTGAATTTGCACTTAAATTGTTGAGTTTAATTAAGAATTAATTATATTCTAGCCACTATGGATGCTATTTTGAGTCTTGGGCAATTTTATCTATTTCAGGTAGCATTCGACAGAATTTGATAGAGTTTCTGCAGCACAAGAATCGAAGGAGATGGTTGAGAGGAGCGACGCGCACGCGTGCCTGATGCGTGCGCGTGATCTGGAAGTATCCATGGCGACGCGTATGCGTGACTGTTGCGTATGCGTGATTTGAAGATTTGCTCAGCGACGCGTTCGCGTGACCGACGCGTCCGCGTGACTTGTGAAGAAGACCAGTGACGCGTACGCGTGACGTGCGCGATCTGCAAAAGTTACAAAAATCGCTGACGTGGATTTTGGGCCGCGTTTTGACCCAGTTTCTGGCCCAGAAAATATAGATTGGAAGCTGCAAAATTGACAATCAAGTGGTCCCCACCCATCAGCTGAAGACTTGTTAATTAATTCGAATTTAAATTCAAATCTTATCTTTTAGGAAAAGATATTATTTTTATTTTTTAGATAAATTAGATTTTAAATCTATTAGGATTAGTGATAAAGAGGAACTCTGTACATTTAGACAGAATACACATATTGTTACCAGAACCCTTATTTTTCTTCTCTGAACTATAAGCAACTAATCCTCCATTGTTAAGGTGAGGAGCTCTGTCTATTTTCATGGATTGATTCGTTTGATTTTTTTAATTTAATTCATGTCTTGATTTATATTTAAATAGTTATTTTCGTTCTTTATTTTATGAATATGGGTGGAACAGAAGTATGACCCATATTCTAATTGAGTTCTTGTAAAACTTGGAAAAGCTCTTTACTTGAACAACAGCTTGAAAACATATTATACTGAATTTTTAATTGTTTGTATTTAATGGGATACGTGACATATAATCCCCTTATTTGTGGATAATTAGGATTCTTTTGGCATATAAACTAGAAATTGATCATCACCCTCTAATTAGAATTAATTGACCAAGGAATTGTCAATTAATGAATTTTAGAGGAGACTAGAAAGGTCTAAGGAATTAGGGTCTAGTCACATATAGTTTGCCACAAAATTAAATCTTGCATGATTAAATTAATTAGTAATAAAAGTTAATCCGGAAAATAGATAACTCTGAAACCTTAATTGATTTCTCAATACTCTATTCTCAACTTATTTATTTGCCTGTCTTTAATATTCCAAATTTGCTGTTTAATGCTCTTAGAATATCTCAAAACCATTTTCTACTTGCCTAACTAAGTTAATCCTATCAAACACTATTGTTGCTTGATCCATCAATTCTCGTGGGATCGATCCTTACTCACGTAAGGTATTACTTGGTACGACTCAGTGCACTTGCCGATTAGTTTGTGGGTTGTAAAATACCGCACCAAATTTTTGGCGCCGTTGCCGGAGATTGATAGTGATTAACAACTATTAGTTGTTTGATTGCTTAGATTAGGCATTTAATTTTTAATTTTATTAAAAATATATTTTAAAAAAATTTCAAAAAAAAAGAAAAAAATAATTTTTCTCTTATTTTACGTGAACCCCCCTCCTCTGTTTCGTTTTAATTTTTTTTATTACTTGATTTTCGAAAAAAAATATATTTTAATTAAATTTTAAATTTTCAAAAAGAAATTTCGAAAAAAATAAAATTTTAAATAAATAAATAGCACTAATATCTTTCTTAATTTCTTAAATTAAGTTTGGTGTGACCTGGTTATTTGTTCTATTTATTTATTTATTTAGTATTATTTTTATTTCTTTACACAGGTTACCTCACTGGGAATTCTCTGCACTCTGACGTAGAGATTCCCATTCTTTCTTGTTTTCTGGTTGTTTATGCGCAGGAACAGAGACAAAGAACATCTCTTAGACTTTGATCCTGAACCTGAAAGGACTTTCAGGCGGCGTTTACAACAAGCAAGACTTTACAAGGATGCAGAATCCACTATAGATCCAAATAATACTGAGAATGTCAATGCAGCAAACCCGAATGGGGATAAACAATAAAGGAGAGTACTTGGTTCTTTCTCCACTCCTACAGCAGATCTGTATGGAAAGAGCATTGTGGTACCTCCTATAGTTGCAAATAACTTTAAGTTGAAGCCTCAACTGGTCACTGTAGTGCAACAAAACTGCCAGTATCACGGCCTTCGCCATGAAGACCCAAATCAATTTATCTATAGTTTTCTGCAAATTTGTGATACTGTGAAGACAAATGGAGTAAACCTTGATGTGTACAAACTCATGCTCTTCCCGTTTGCTCTGAGGGATGGAGCAAAGCTATGGCTAGATTCCCAACCCAAGGAGAGTTTGCATACTTGGAACAAGGTGGTTACTGAGTTTCTCACTAAATTTTTCCCACCAAAGAAGCTGACTAAGCTTAGGGTGGAAGTTCAGACATTCAGACAGAAGGATGGTGAGACTCTGTATGAAGCTTGGGAGAGATATAAGCTACTAACTAGGAAGAGACTATTGAGCTGATTGAATTGGTTGCAAGCAACCAATATTTATACTCCTCTAACAGGACCCCTGTGAATTTTGAAACCCCTCAAAAGAGAGGCGTGTTGGAAGTAGAAGCTATTAATGCTCTTCTCGTTCAGAACAAGCTGATGTCTCAGCAAATAAATCTACTTACTCAACAGATGGGTGGCATGCAAGTCTCAGCTATCAACAACCAAAACCCACCACAGGAAGTCTCCTATGACATGGCAGGTAACTCTATGCAAAATGATAATTATGATTTTGCTCAACCTTCTTTTGAACAGGTGAATTACATGGGGAGTGGTCCCAGGAATCCCAACAATGACCCATATTCTAAGACATACAACCAGGGATGGAGAAATCACCCAAAATTTGGATGGAGGGATCAACCTCAGAGACCTCAAAACTTCAACAATAATTCTCAGGGCGGTTTCCAACAGAACAATGATTTGGAAGCAATATTGACAGGTTTTAGACAGGAAACTAGAGCATCCATCAAGAACCTGGAGACTCAAATGGGTCAAATAGCCACCAGAGTTAATGAAATTGATCAGAGGACCACTAATAGCCTTCCTGGTAACACAATTCCAAATCCAAGAGAGGAATGCAAGGCTATCACCGTGATAAGTGGACAAGTGGTAAGTACAGAAGCATAAGTTATGCAGGAAACCAGAGCCTCCATTAGAAATTTAGAGGTGTTAGTGGGCCAACTGGGGAAGCAAATACTTGAGAGGTCTGCAAGTACATTTCAAGGTGATACAGTGGTGAACCCAGGAGATGATTGCAAGGTTATTCAATTGAGAAGTGGTAAAGTAGCTAGCTCTGAGACCAAGGCCAATGAAGAGCTAGTTGAAAAGGAAGCTCCGGAAGAGAAGAAGGAAGAAGTAGAGCACGCCCCTCCAAAGCGTGCAGACAACCCATTCCCAGACTCTCTTGACACTTATCCTACATTGCCAAAGGCTCTGAGTACAAACCTAAGATGCCATATCCTCAAAGACTTCAAAAGGAGACCAAGGACAACCAGTTCTCAAAATTCTTGGAAATCTTCAGAAAGTTACAAATCAATATTCCTTTTGCTGAAGTTTTGGAGCAAATGCCTATCTATGTCAAGTTCATGAAGGAGCTGTTGTCAAAGAAAAAGCGTTTAAATGGAGATGAGACAGTAATCCTGACTAAAGAATGTAGTGCTGTCATTCAGAATAGCTTACCAAGGAAGATGCCAGATCTAAGGAGCTTTCAAATTCCATGCACCATTGGGAGCACAACCTTTGAGAAAGCCCTATGTGATCTGGGGACAAACATAAATCTAATGCCCTTATCTGTGATGAAGAAGCTGCAAATCCAAGAGGCACAATCCACAAAGATAGCATTACAGATGGCAGACAAATCTATGAAGCCTGCATACGGATTAGTGGAGAATATCTTGGTCAAAGTGGGTAAATTCTTCTTCCCAGCAGACTTTGTGATTCTTGACACGGGGGAGGATGAGAATGCCTCTATAATTCTGGAAAGACCATTCCTAGCCACTGGAAGAGCTCTAATTGATGTAGAAGTAGGTGAATTAGTGCTTAGAGTGCATAATGAGCAACTGATCTTTCATGTCTTCAAAGATATACATCCAACAGGTGAAGAAGAGAGGTGCATGCAGGCTGAGCTTATTGATCCAAACCTTTAAAAACCCCCTGATGATGCACAGCAGAATCTGCAGCTCAAACCTCCCTGGGTAATAGTCAATAAAATTCCTCCTGATATCAAACCTAAGTTTGGTGTTAAGAATGCATCATCTACCAAGGAGGAGGTTCCCAAAAAGAAGAAAGTACCCAAAGGATAGAGAAACAAAAAGATCCCTACTGAAGGTTTCTCCCCAGGAATGAAAGTGGTGTTGACCAGCAATCCATCATGGGTTTATACAGTAATCAGAATCCTCTCTCTGGAGCATATTGAGCTACGTTATGGAGACACAGGAAAGAAGTTCAAAGTAAGGGGTGAAGAGCTGAGTCCCTATGATCCTCCTCCTTAGAAGAGCTGACCGTCAAGCTAGTGACGATAAAAAAGTGCTTGTCGGGAGGCAACCCGATAAATTCGTATCCTTAGCTATTTTTTTTGTAGTAGTAGTTTTCTTTATTGAGTTCTTACTAATTTTCTGATTATGCAGCTATGTTATTCCAGGAACCGAACACCTCAAGTTAAAAAAAATGGAGAAAGAGCACACAACGCGCAAGCGTCAATGACGCGTACGCGTCAGATGGATGTGTGTGAAAAATAAATTTGATAGAGAGTTGCGCAGGAGTGGCGCCAGAATGGAGCCTTTCGCACAAACGACCCACGCGTACGCGTACCCCATGCGTGCGCGTCGTTTGCACTTATCGCCATCCACGCGGGCGCGTCATTGACGTGAATGCGTGACCAGCAAATTCAACATAAAAGAGTGTTCAGGCAAAGAGTTGTGCTGGCTTGGGGTAGGAAGTGTGCTAAAAGCACAAGTTAGAGCACGCGGACGCTTGAATGACGCGTTCACGTTAGTCGCACATATGGCCATCCACGCGAGCGCGTGCATGACGCGAACGCGTCGTATGAAAAATTGGCTCCCAAGCCATGTAAACAGAGAGTCGCGCGGGTGTGCAGCTGGCTTCGTGCAAATTGCGCAAAATCCAGGGCACGCAGACGCGTGCCTGACGCTAATGCGTCATTATGATGAATGCGCGACCCACACGTACGCGTGCCGTACGCGCACGCGTCGCTTGCGCCGCCCAGTTTTATTTTTCTCTTTCTTCCAATCCTAATTCTCTCTTATTCTTTTATCCTTTTATTTTTCTCTCCTCATAATATTCGTCTCTTCTATTTTCAGTTCTTCTTTGCTTGAGGACAAGCAAACCTTTAAGTTTGGTGTTGTTGGACGGTGCGCTTACTGGTTTTCTAGCACAAAAGGGAGGCGAATCATCTTCACTGAGGAACACAACCTGAAGAATTAAGCGACCGCTATGATAACTAAGGTGGTTGAGTTCCTTTCATTTTTATTCCTTCCCTCTTTTTCTATGTTAAGTTACGGTTTTCTGCTATTTTACTTTGTCTGTTGCATGATCCTTTATTAGTTAGAATCCTAGGACTAGTTTAGTTTTCTTTTAATTGCTTTAATGCTGAAAAGATGTTTCATGTACCACTCACTGAACTTGAATCTAAAAAGAAAAGAAAAAGAAGTGATGTATTGCATGAAAAATTGAGTTAATTTTAAGAATAGTCTAATTTACTTAAAGGTGGTGGTATTTTCTGTGATTTTTGAATGCATGATATGAACAGTTCATATTTGAATTTGAATCAAGGGATGTTAATGTATAAGGAACAGGAATTTAGAGAATTATTATGACTTCTCTGAAATACTAGAAAAGTTTAATCCTTGAAGCAAAAGAAACAGCAAAAAAAAATTATAAATAAAAGCAAGGTCCAAGGCTCTGAGCATCAATGACTAGGGAGGTCAGACATGATTAAAAGCTCAAAGAGTTGTTTCCCTAGTTATATGCTTGTGGTGTGATTGTGTCAAGTAATCTTTGAGACAGAACACTTAGAGTCAAGACCAAGTGCATTTAACAAGAGTATGCAAAAGGCTTTGAGCACCATTGTCTGGGAGTAACTGAAAGAAAAATCAGAACTCAAATAGAGTTTCCCAGTTAAGTGCTTATGGTGTTTCTGTGTCAAGTAACTCTTGAGACAAAACATTTAAAGTCACAGCTAGGCTCAAAGTGCAAAGTACCAAAAAAAAATAAATTAAAGTAAATTTTGCTATGTTCAAGGATTAAACTTAAATATAAAAGATTAGAGAATTCATAATATTATTCGGATTCTAATTCCGAATGACATTAACATTCTTCTGATTCAAAGGAGAGTCAGATGCCAAACCTATCTAGGATTGCAGTTGTAAACCCCACTATAAAAAGAGACACGAGCTTAATCGAACTCTCATTCTCGTGCAAATTCACATCATAAGCTTATATTAGTTTTGGTTGCTTGAGGACAAGCAACAGTTTAAGTTTGGTGTTGTGATGCGTGAGCATCTTGTCTATCTTTTTCCTAGTAAATTTGCACTTAAATTGTTGAGATTAATTAAGAATTAATTATATTCTAGCCACTATGGATGCTATTTTGAGTCTTGGGCAATTTTATCTATTTCAGGTAGAATTTGGCAGAATTTGACGGAGTTTCTACAGCACAAAAATCAAAGGAGATGGCTGCGAGGAGCGACGCGCATGCATGCCTGACGCGTGCGCGTGATCTGGAAGTATCCATGGCGACGCGTACGCGTGACTGACGCGTACGCGTGATTTAAAGATTTGCTCAGCGACGCAATCGCGTGACCGACGCGTCCGTGACTTGCGAAGAAGACCAGCGACGCGTACGCGTGACTGACGCGTACGCGTGACGTGCGCGATATGCAAAAGTTACAGAAATCGTTGGCGTGGATTTTGGGCCGCATTTAACCTAGTTTCTGGCCCAGAAAACACAGATTGGAAGCTGCAGAATGGACAATCAAGTGGTCCCCACCCATCAGCTGAAGACTTGTTAATTAATTCGAATTTAAATTCAAATCTTATCTTTTAGGAAAAGATATTATTTTTATTTTTTAGATAAATTAGATTTTAAATCTATTAGGATTAGTGATAAAGAGGAACTCTGTACATTTAGACAGAGTACACATATTGTTACCAGAACCCTTATTTTTCTTCTCTGAACCATGAGCAACTAATCCTCCATTGTTAAGGTGAGGAGCTTTGTCTATTTTTATGGATTGATTCGTTTGATCTTTTTAATTTAATTCATGTCTTGATTTATATTTCAATAATTGTTTTCGTTCTTTATTTTATGAATATGGGTGGAACAGAAATATGACCCATATTCTAATTGAGTTCTTGTAAAACTTGGAAAAGCTCTTTACTTGAACAACAGCTTGAAAACATATTATACTGAATTTTTAATTGTTTGTTTTTAATGGGATACGTGATATATAATTCCCTTATTTGTGGATAATTAGGATTCTTTGGCATATAAACTAGAAATTGATCATCACCCTCTAATTGAAATTAATTGACCAAGGAATTGTCAATTAATGAATTTTAGAGGAGACTAAGAAGGTCTAAGAAATTAGGGTCTAGTCACATATAGTTTGCCACGAAATTAAATCTTGCATGATTAAATTAATTAGTAATAAAATTTAATCCAGAAAATAGATAACTCTGAAACCTTAACTTCTTTCTCAATACTCTATTCTCAACTTATTTATTTATCTGTCTTTAATATTTCAAATTTGCTGTTTAATGCTCTTAGAATATCTCAAAATCATTTTCTGCTTGCCTAACTAAGTTAATCCTATCAAACACTATTGTTGCTTGATCCATCAATCCTCGTGGGATCGACCCTTACTCACGTAAGGTATTACTTGGTACGACCCAGTGCACTTGCCAGTTAGTTTGTGGTTGTAAAATACCGCACCACTAAGCAAGACATATAAACCAAAACAGAGTCCCGAGAATAAAGGATCTTCGCTGATCCAGAAGTCTCCAGCATGCCTTAGCGAGAAACCTCACGTCCTGCATCTGAAAACCACAAAATCCACATGGGTGAGAACCAGAGGTTCCCAGCATGGTAACAGCTCCCACATATATAACATGTAATAATAGAGGAAAGCCGAAGGCAATCCTAGAACTTCTTTCAGATAAAATCAAAGCTTATAAACAAACTAAACCATAAGTGGCAACTGAGTAAAGATCCTTCAGTGTAACTAATACTTCCCTTTCCAATTCCTTCAGACCTCCCAACCACCAGCAGGAGTATAATATGGCAAACACAGTTATTTCAGACAAGAGATATACAAGTAGGAACAGATAAGGCATTTAGGCAGATAGCAAGTAATATGCAGTCAAATAGGCAGTCTCAAACAATTCACATAGTATGCATATGATGAATGCCTGTCTCTATTGGCTGATGATATCATCTGTCGGTTATAGAGCCATCCCGACAAGTCCTGGTAGCTAACTATTGGACTGTCTCTCTGTCGTGTCTCCCCAACTCGAGTTATACTCAACATAAACTTGATCATAATCATGATCCATATCCATCACCCTCACTGGTGAATATTTATGGGGGTGAGCTCATCTGGGGCTTCCACAGTGCTCGGCCACCCTGACGACATAGGGTCCAAAGAGCTTCGAGTCTCGACCTGGAGCACGTGGTGGCTAGCCACTACTTTCTCCCAGGAAAACTCTTATCTCCGATAGTGGAAGTGCAACATTCACAATTCATTCAACATCATATATACATTTATTCTTAGCCATAATCATGGCTCCGCCATATCACGGCAATAATCTAGCCATCCGACTCGTGGTTAAATCCATAACCAGCCATTTCATTAACAATTATGGCCCTTCGGCCCATGGCATAACAAGCACTTCCACCGCCATCCTCCGTATCTCACATAATCATCTTTGATCTTCATTGATCATTCATTTTTCCCTTGCTTCACTCACAAGTTACCACATTCACTAGCTCCCTTTCTCATTGCTAGGCATATCATAATGATTTAACATATAAGTGGTGAGATCAGAGGCTTAGAAGTGTGAAATTTGGCTTTTAAAACTCAAAAATTAACTTTGGAATGAAAACAGGGCCACGCGTACGCGTACTCCACGCGCACGCGTGGATGGCCACAAAGCTCATCAACACGTATGCGTCATACACGCGGACGCGTGGATTGAAAAACAGCCAAACGACGCGTACGCGTCAGCCACGCATACGCGTGGGTGCATTTGCGCCCCAGGCACAAAACTGGCACAACTCTGGCACAACTCTTGGAAAAATGGCTGGGCATTTGGTGCAGCGCATCGACGTGCCCGCGCACACCATGCGCACACGTGGATGGTGCCTTCTTGAAGAACGACGCGCACGCGCCAAGTGCGCCTACGCGCGGAGGGTCATTCTGCTAAAAATTTTCTAAGTTAAAAGCTGCAGAATTCACAGATTTAACCCCTAATCTTCCGACGGATATAACTTTCTCATTTTAAATAGTTTTCCGCCTGTTTTTCCAACAGCATGGACATCCCAGATCCAATTTCATTTCTAAATAAGTTTGTACAAAACGGCGATTCGTAGTCCAGGTTATGTTCCATCAAAGTATGCCCAAAAATCATGTTTTCATACAAAACCACAAAGTGCCATTTTCAAAACAAGCCAATTTCATCCCTTTTCAAAATTTACCAAAACATGCCAATTTTAACCCTTTTTGAAATCAATCAAAATATACCAAAATCAACATCAAACCTCCTCAACTCACACATCAATACTTCACCACAATTCACAAAATATCATCCCACCATTTTAACACTTCTCAATTAAATGGCTAAGATACAAATACATTAATATATCATACATCCTTTCTCATCCAAATTTCTAATAATACCATTTTCAATCAACCATCATTATACATAATCAACATCATACTCACCATCAACATGGTTTCACCCACAATTCAGCCTTAATCAATCATCAAGCATATATCACAACATGCATATTTCTCATACATCATACCATCAAGGCATCAATAATCATCATCACATATATGACCACATCATATATCTCAACCATTCAACAACATCAAAAATTCAATACCTATCTTAGGGCCTCTAGCCTAAGTATTTCCCACCACATTACATATTAGATACAAGAAACCGAGACCATACCTTAGCCAATTTCCCAAGCTCAACCGGAGCACTTCCAAACCACTTTTTCTCAAGCTCTCAATGTCTCAACACCTCCAAGAATAGATTTTTGCATACAAAAACCCTCTTCAAGCTTTTCAAAGTCTCAATCAAGCTCAAATATTCACATGTACACAACCTAAGCCACAATCATCATACCCATACACAACATCTCAATACCCAAACATCATAGAACAACAAATTACACTAGGGTTGAGAATCTTACCATACCCAAGGTCCAAGGAGACAAGATTAATCTTCTCCTTCCAGAGAGTTGGGTCCTATAACATCAAAGAGCCCAAAATTTTAATATTTTTGCTCATGAAACTTTTATCAAAGCTGGAAATTAGAAGATCAAACTGTGGCTTACCTCAAGATTGATTATATGGGTTTTGTAGAGCTCTTCGTGGTGAACGCGTGGTCGCAAACGGTGCGGCAATCGGAGTCCTAGATCAAAAGTTATGGTGGTTTGAAGATCAACCAAGGGAGAGAACTTGAGAGAGTGTTCTTCCCTTGCTCTCCACCATTTCAGCATGAATTAGAGTGTTGTGAGGAGAGAGAGTGCAGAAAACTAGGGCTTTGGTTTAGTTTAGTTGGTCCAAGGGCCCACTTCGGGTCCGGTTGGCCCGATTTGGCCCGTTCGGTCCAATCTTGGTCTGATTTCTATAAAATTAGTACCGAAATTCTCGTCTCAATCTCCTCTATCATATTAAGCCATAAAAATCACATTATTTGGCTTTCTAGAATAAATTCTCATTTATGGATTAATTAGCCGTTAATTAACTGGATTTTACATTCTACCCACCTAATTGGGAATTTTGCCCACAAAATTCAAATTCAATTACCTGAGAATAAGTGCGGATAATCCGTTCGCATCTCCAACTCAAGTTCCAAAGTGTGTTCCTCAGCACTGCCTTGACTCCATGTCACTTTGACTAATGAAACCTCTTTTTCACGCAACCGTTTGATACTAGTATCATCAATTCTGACTGGAGCCACTGGAAGCGTCAAATATTCTCTTAACTGAACCGATTTAGGTTCTAACACATGGCTAGCATCAGGAGTGTACTTCCGAAGCTGCAACACGTGAAATACGTCGTGCAGGTTCGAAAGATGAGGTGGTAAAGCCATCTGATATGCCTCTGATCCGACCCTCTTCAAGATTTGAAATGGACCAATGTATCGAGGATTCAACTTCTTCGCTTTAATTGCCTTACCTACTCTTGTGGTTGGAGTAACCTTAAGGAAAATATGGTCTCCTTCCTCAAATTTCAAGGGCTTCCGCCTCTGATCGGCGTAACTCTTCTGGCGACTCTGCGCCATAAGCATCTTATCTCAAATTTTCTTGACCTGTTTAGTGGTCTCAACTATCATTTCCGGCCTCAACAAGCCTTTTTCTCCGGCTTCATACCAGCATAGCGGAGATTGACACTTTCTCCCATACAAAGCCTCATACGGAGCCATTCCGATGCTTGCATGGTAACTATTGTTGTATGCAAACTCCACTAACAGCATATACCGATCCCAACTCACCGTTTGGTCCAAAACACAAGCTCTCAACATATCCTCTAGTGTTTAGATCGTCCTTTCAGATTGACCATCTGTTTGAGGATGGTAAGATGTACTCAAGCTTAATTGGATTCCAAAAGCTTTCTGAAATGCACCCCAAAACCTTAAAATGAAACGAGGATCTCTATCAGAGATTATAGTAGCAGGTACACCATGAAGTCTCACAATCTCTTTTATGTATAACCGTGCTAGCTCCTCAAGGGTGTAAGTCGTCTGAATGGGCAAAAAGTGAGCTGACTTCTTCAGTCGGTCAACAATCACCCAGATAGCATCAAAACCAGCCCTAGTCCTTGGCAATCCCAACAAAAAATCCATTGTAATACTTTCCCACTTCCATTGCGGAACCTCTAAAGGCTGCTACATCCCGGAAGGTCTTTGATGTTCAATTTTACCTTTTGACAAGTTAAGCACTTTGAAACATGTTCCGCCACATCATTCTTCATACCCGGCCACCAAAACATCGCCTTTAAATCATGGTACATCTTAGTACTTCCCGAGTGAATGGAGAATCTGCTTTTGTGTGCCTCCTTTAAGATATCTTGCCTCAAAGTGCCAACATCCGGCACAATGATCCTACCCTTGAATCTCTATAACCCATCTTTTTCTTCCGACACTCTCCACTATTTCCCTTGCTCAATAGCTGGTAATACCTTCCATAACGCTTCATCATTTTCATGAGCCTTTAGGAGTTCCGACTTAAAGTCACTTGAGATTTCTAATCGGCTCAAACACAGAGTTCCAGATACTTCTCGAGCACCAATTTTCAGACTCTCGAATTCTTCGAGCAACTTTTTTTCTTGAAGCATCATCCAAGCCGCATACAACAACTTCCGACTTAACGCATCCGCCACTACATTCACCTTTCTCGGATGGTAATTCAACTCAAAGTCGTAGTCCTTCAATAATTCCATCCACCTCCTCTGCCTCATATTAAGCTCTTTCTGATCAAAGAGATATTTCAAGCTCTTGTGATCGGAGAAGACTTGGAACTTAACCCTATAGAGATAATGCCTCCACACCTTCAAGGCAAACACAACCGCAGCGAGTTCCAAATCGTGCGTATAGTAACTAACTTTATGAGGTCTCAACTGTCGTGAGGCATACGCCACCACATTATGATGATGCATCAGCACGCACCCTAGACCCTTTAATGAGGCATCACAGTACACCTCAAATGGTTCGTTCGGCTCAGGTAACACCAATACAGGTGCAGTGGTCAGCTTTTTATTCAATGCCTGAAAGCTCTCCTTGCACTCAGGAGTCCAAACAAATGGTGTGTCTTTACGGGTTAACTTTGTCAACGGCAAAGCTAATTGCGAAAAGCCTTTGATTAACCTTCGGTAATAGCCCGCTAAGCCCAAAAAACTCCTTATCTCTATTACGGTGGTTGGTTGCTTCCAATCCATCACAGCCTCCACCTTAGCTGGATCTACGGCTATTCCCTTCTTACTCACCACGTGACCCAAAAACTTCACCTAACTCTTCCAAAACTCACACTTAGACAGTTTCGCATAGAGTTTCTTCTCCTTTAGAATCTGCAACACGGTCCTCAAGTGTTCCGCATGCTTTTCTTTAGTCTTGGAGTAAATCAGTATGTCGTCAATAAAGACAACAACGAATTTATCCAAAAACGGACGGAACACTCTGTTCATATAATCCATGAATACTGCAGGAGCATTTGTCACCCCAAAGGACATTACTGTGTACTCGTAATGACCATAACGAGTCCTGAAAAGCGGTCTTAGGGATATCATCACCCCTCACCCTTATCTGGTGATAACCGGATCGCAAATCGATCTTGGAGAAAACTCCAGCTCCTTGTAACTGATCCATGAGATCATCAATTCTCGGCAATGGGTACTTATTCTTTATTGTGACCTTGTTCAGCTGCCTATAATCCACACAGAGCCACATACTCCCATCTTTCTTCTTTACCAGTAACACTGGAGCACCCAACGAAAAAACACTTGGTCGGATAAAGTTCTTACCCAACAAATCCTCTAACTGAGACTTTAGCTCAGCCATCTCTAATGGTGACATTCTATAAAGAGCACTTGAGATTGGTCCCGCCCCAGGCACCAATTCAATAGCAAACTCAACCTCTCGGCTAGGTGGAAATTCATCAATGTCATAGGAAAACACCTCCGGAAACTCACACACTATCGAAATCTGTTTCAACCTTTGATCATCACCCGAAACACCCGCGGTTAACAACAGGATACCTTGACATTCGATTCCAGAACAGTTCACCATCATCGAATTTAAGTAATAATTATTCACCACGACCGGTCCTTCTGTATTGTCCGGCATAAAGTACACCGACTTTGTAGAACAATTAAGCAGGACATGGTTCTCAGATAACCAGTCCAATCCCAAGATAAGATCAAGACCGATCATCGGCAAACAGATTAAGTTATGGACAAAATCACGCTGCTTGAACCTAAACGAAACTTTTGGGCATCCTATCCTAGTTATCATGGCTTCATGGGTAGCATTATACACTTTTAGGTCATAAACTAAGGTTACGATCTTCAATCCTAACTCATGGGCTTTCTCAAATGTAATGAATGAATGCGATGCTCCCGAATCAAATAAAGCATTTAAAGTTTGACCAGTCATTTCACAGTTACCTCGAATGAGTGTCTCTGATCCCTCGGCACCTATAGCTGAGGTGGTGAATACCCGACCAGTCTGTTGTGCTTTCCTAACACCTTATTTCTGCTTTTCCAGACAGTTTGCGGCCTTATGTCCTGCCTTTCCACAATTGTAGCACAATCCCCATCCGTCCTTACACGGGGCTTTCGTATGGTGACTCCCACACCTAGCACAAGCTTGCTCATTCTGTGGCTGCTTCCCAAATCTTTTCCCTTGGGAGTTGTTGTTGTTAGGCCTCCTGAAAGAGCCTCCCCTCTTGAAAGGCAGACCTCTAGGTGCAAAGCTCTTCCCTCGGTTCTGTGGGAATGATCCTTTGTGACTTCCTCTCTCAATAACTGCCTTCTTCACGCACTCTTCAGCAACTTTACACTTGTTCACCAACTCGGAGAAAGTTCTGATCTCCATTGGTCCCACTGAGCTGAAGATATCACTCTGGAGTCATCCCTCATACTTAACGCACTTCCACTCCTCATAGTCTCCCGGAGTCCCCTGGCACATACGAGAGAACCTGAACAACTCCTCAAACTTGTCAGTATACTCAGATGTGGACATAGTACCCTGCTTCAGCTGCAGTAACTCAAGTTCCTTAGCCATCTTAGCAGAAGTCGGAAAGTACTTCTTATAGAACTCCTCCCAGAAGACATTCCAGGCGATATAGTCATCCCCCTGCTGTAGAATATGTCGGATACCTTGCTACCAATACGACGCTTCACCAGTGAGCAAATAGGTAGCAAACTCAACACGTTGTCCTTCAGGCACCACCTGCACTTGTAGTGCTCGCTCCATAGCCTGAAACCATGTATCGGCTTCAATCGGGCTAGTAGTTTCCTTGAACTTAGGTGGATTAACCTTCAAGAAGTTTGTCAGTGTCATCGGGCCCTGAGCTCCGCCTCCGTCATTGCCATGGTTGTTCATTTGTTGCCCAAGAGCCGCAGCAGTGGCTTGCATAGCAGCAGCCATGTTCTCCAACGCCGTCATAAAATTTACCAGGTCAGTTGGGTTAACCTCCGGCGCATGAGCATTAGTACGACCTCTCCCACGGCCTCTACCGCGCCACGAGGCGCCATCTGGTCCCTATACACACCAAACAATCGATATTAAGTTGATCAGTCTCAATATCGGAAGTCTAGTGCTTCAAAGCCCCAAATGCATCCTCATGAACGTTTATGCCAATTATATCGAGCAGATATACTAATAGCACATAACACACATACAGAGAATGCACAGAAGCATAGTCAGTCTGTCCCTCAGGCTCTACAGGAACAAACTGCTCTGATACCATAATGTAACACCCTACCATACAGAGTCTTATGCTTAAGTCATAATTCAGAAATGGCAAGGTATTACAACCTCTAAAATAAAAATTTAGTACGAGTAGTATTGTGAAAAATGATTATAACTAAGAGCCTTTTTAAGAAAAAGGGGTAAAACAAAATTCGTAACTTGAAAGCGCAACACTTCGATCGATAACGTAACGAACAAGAATAAGCCAACGTGAGATTATATATATACAAAAGAGTGTCAAAAACGGGATATCAAAACTCAAAATCCGGTTGCGAAGATAACCGGTCCGAGCATAGCAACATATATATACAAGTAAATAAAATAAGGAAACCCCAAGGAAACCCAAATGGACAAAAAGACAGAGAACCTATTCTCCAAAATCTCCTATAAGAGGAGTCATTACAGTTTGTATTTTCATACAAAACCATATTTTCATACAAAACCACAAAGTGCCATTTTCAAAACAAGCCAATTTTATCCCTTTTCAAAATTTACCAAAACATGCCAATTTCAACCCTTTTTTGAAATCAATCAAAATGTACCAAAATCAACATCAAGCCTCCTCAACTCACACATCAACACTTCACTACAATTCACAAAATATCATCCCACCATTTTAACACTTCTCAATCAAATGGCTAAGATACAAATACATTAACATATCATGCATCCTTTCTCATCTAAATTTCTAGTAATACCATTTCCAATCAACCATCTTTGTACATAATCAACATCATACTCACCATCAACATTGTAATACCCGGTCTAACCGAAATTAATTAAATAATGAGTTAAGTAGGAGCGAATATGGTTGGAAGATTTGGCAATTGGAATTTGATGATTTCAATGTGATATTTGGATTCAGTGAATTTTTCCGAGTCGGAAGACATAGTTTTCTGCGTAAAAGCGCGCAGTGGAATTTTGACCGGCAGTACCGGCTGAGACCTGTCTGGTACTGCAGCTGAGAAAATTGATTATGAGTAAATAAGATTAAGAAATGAGGAATTATGATTAGGGGAGGTAGAAATATTTAAAGTGCGATTTGGAGCGCTAATCTTAAAGGTTTTGGCCCAAAATTGGGCCAACGGACAAAAATAAGTGAACCGGGCCTAAGTGGGCCCAAGACCTAACATATATAAATATTAGTTATGAGCATTTCAGCTCATTTTACCCTAAAAAGAAGGGTTGGGGCGCTGAATTAAGAAGAGAGAAGAGAAGAGAGAAAACCTAACTCTCTTTGATCTTCAAACCACCATAACTTGAGCTACGGAGCTCCGATTGACGAGCCGTTTGCGGCCACGCGTCGCTCTTCTCATCCTCTACAATTCTATCTAAGTTTTGTGGTGAGTATTCCATTCATCTCTGCCCAGTTTTCGAAATTCCCCACTGTTACACGTTTTTGGGAAGTTAGTGTTGAAATTTTGTGATTTTGGGTGTTTAGGGATACTCCAACATGGATTCTAAGTGGGTTCTATCCCTAATTCATATGGGCTGAGGTAAGAAGTGCTCAAACCCTTGTGATTTATCATCTTTATGAGCCCTAGGTTGATGTATGTATGTAATATTGGTTATGTTAGTGCATTTGATGGTTTTGGTGCACGATTGGGAGATTGGTGTTGCTTGAGGAGCTTTGGTGAGGCTTGGAGCTAAGGTTGGTGGAGACTTCTAAAGAAGAGACTCAATTGATTTGGCTACAAGAGGTACGGTTTAAGTTTCATTTAAGTACCGTGTGGTGTGATGAGAATTCCTAGGCTAGATGCCCCTAGGATTAAGTTTGGATTGTGTAAATGGTTGATGCTAATATGCATAGTTGGTATGTAATGTGAATTGATGACTGGATTAAGAATTGTGTGGCCTTGTATGCTTGGTATATTGAAAATTTGATGTATTGGGTAATGAGTATTAATTTGTGGTTTATGCATTTAAATTGTGAAATTGGGCCAGAGGCCGTAAATTTTGGGCCGGAGGCCGGAAAGAGGTAAGGAAGGTAAGTTGATGTGTGCATTGTATGATGACACAAGTGATTGGATGAATTTCAGATAATGAATATGCGAATGATTGGGTTGATTGTTGAATAATAAGGTTTGAGGAGTTGAAGTGTGGAATTTGGTAATTTTGGGTGAAATTATGTAGATGAGGTATGTTTGGTTTTGGGTTGAGAAATATTATGTGGTCATATATGTGATTATGATTATTGATGTCTTGATGGTATGATGATGCATGAGAGGTATATATATTGTGATATATGCTTGAGGAATGATTAACGTTGATTTGTGGGAGAAACCACGTGATAGTGATTATGATATTGATTATGTATAATGATGGTTGATTGGAAATAGTATTGTTGGAAATTGAGATGAGGAAGGATGTATGACATGTTGATGTGTTTGTAATTTAGCCATTTGTTTGAAATGGGTAAAAATGGTTATATGGCGGTTTTGTGAATCGTAGTAAAGTGTTAATGTATGAGTTGAGGAGGCTCGATATTGAATTTGATATATTCTGATTGATTTCAAAGAAAAGGGATGAAATTGGCATGTTTTGATTGATCTTGAAAAGAGTTGAAAATGACTTGTTTTGAAAATGGCACTTTGTGGTTTTGTATGAAAAACATGGTTTTTGGGCATACTTTGAGGGGACATAACTTGGACTACGGATCTCTGTTTTGTGCCAAACTTGTTTAGAAATGAAATTGGATCCGGGATGTCCATGCCGTTTGAAGAACGGGTAAAAAACGATTTAAAATGAGAGAGTTATGTCCGTCGGAAGATTGGGGGTTTAATCTGTGAATTCTGCAGCTTTTAACTTAGAAAATTTTTAGCAGAATGACCCTCCACGCGTAGGCGCACTTGGCGCGTACGCGTCGTTCTTCGAGAAGGCACCATCCACGCATGCGCGTGGTGTGCGCGTGCGCGTCGATGCGCTGCACCCAATGCCCAGCCATTTTCCCGAGAGTTGTGCCAGAGTTGTGCCAGTTTTGTGCCTGGGGCGCAAATGCACCCACGCGTACGCGTGGCTGACGCGTACGCATCGTTGTCTATTTTTTTTAATCCGCGCGTCCGCGTGAATGGCGTATATGCGCCGATGAGTTTTGTGGCCATCCACGCGTGCGCGTGGAGTACGCGTACGCGTGAACCTGCTTTCATGCCAAAGTTGATTTTTGAGTTTTAAAAGTCAAATCTCATACTTCTAAGCCTCCGATCTCACCACTTATATCTTAAATCGTTATGATATGCCTAGCTATGAGGGAAGGAGTTAGGGGATGTGATAACTTGCGAGTGAAGCAAGGGAAAAGTTATGATCAACGATGATCAACGATGATTATATGAGATATGGAGGATGACGGTAGGAGTACCGTGTATGCCATGAGCCGAAGGGCTATATCTATTGATAAATGGCTGGTTTTTGATTGAACCATGAGCCGAATGACTGAGTTATTGCCGGGTCACGGCAAAGCCATTATTGATTATGGCTGAGTATAAATGCATATATGATTAATGAATGAATGTGTTAAATGGATAATAGTGGAATATGTTGAAATGTGATGTATAACCCCGGGTAGTAGGCAGTGGCGTTGTCCACTTGCTCCGGGTATGAGGCGGAAGAGGATGTTTATGATAAATGAGTTAATTATGGAATTTTGAATGAATGTATTTGTGATACCTGGGTAGTAGTAAGGGTTGTGGTTCGTCCCACTTGCTCCAGGTTAATGTTTGAGATTTGATAACAATGAGGATTGATAATATGAATTGAGATTGAATGAATATATGTTTGAGATACCTGGGCAGTAGCAAGGGTTGTGGTTCGTCCCGCTTGCTCCGGGTTAATGTTTAAGATACCTGGGCAGTAGCAAGGGTTGTGGTTCATCCCGCTTGCTCCGAGTTAATGCTTAAGATACCTGGGCAGTAGCAAGGGTTGTGGTTCGTCCCACTTGCTCCAGGTCAAAGATTGTGACGCCTGGGTAGTAGCGGCAGTAGTGGTGAATCCACTCGCTCCAGGTTGAGCTTTTAAACACCCGCCTGGGTAGTAGCCGTAGTAGTGGTTGTTCCACTGGCTCTGGGTTGAGCGGGTAGTAGCAAGGGGGTTGTAGCTCAAACCTACTTGCTCCGCAAGGGGTGTTTCTGTCCAATGGTTAGCTACCAGGACATGTCGGGTTGGCTATATAACCGACAGATGATATCATCAGCCATAGGGTAGGCATACATCATTTGCACATATTTGAATTGTTTGGGTTTGCCTATTTGTTTTGGATTTCTATATCATATATGCTATGTTACCTGATTACATGCTACTTGTTCTACATGTACCTTATTTGTGTATTACTTGTCTGTATTGCTTGTGTTTGTACAACTGAGAGATCCCTTATGTTGGTGTCGGTGGATGTTGATGGCTGTTCTTGATGGGATGAATTGATAATGCGATTGCATGATGATGATGACTTTTGAATGAGATAATTTGAGTCCCTTGGGTAGACGCAGTGATGTGATTTCACTAGCTCCAGGCGAGGGTATGATGTATTGATATAGAGTTGCTGAGACAGAACAACTGGTGATGGTTTTGCTTATGATTCTGAGTCTGATTCGTGTAAGAATCAGCGAGTTGGGAAACATGTGTAACATGAACTAGATTTAGTATCCCCTTACGACAGATGCCTATTCATGGATTAGTGAGAATCTAGGCTGGATACTTGGAGAAAAGGAGTTTAGGATGCTTAGTGAGTTTTTATTGCAGTGCATTGTATTTATTTGGCACTTTTACCGTACTGGGAACCCATGGGCCCGGGGTTCTCATTCCGTATATATCTCTTGTTTTTCAGATACAGGTTCAGGTGCTCAGAAGTGAGCTGCGGTTCGTCTGAGAAACGGCGAAGATATTTATTTTCTCTACTTTGTATTTTCCGTAGAATCTCTCCACCTTTGTTTTGAAAAGATTATATTATGTGTTGAACTCTTTTGGAACTTGCCTATAGAGGCTCTTATGTTTCCTTTGGGAGAGATTAGGATGTACTGTTGTCAGTTACTTTCATACTGTACCCTAGCCGGCCTAAACTTCGCGGGTCGCGACTAGTGGCTATTTACTTATATTATATATATCTATCTGTTATCTATCTCTTAATCTCCTTTATGCCTTGTCCATATATCGCTTTTGGCTTCACGTTTTATCTTTTCGTTGTCGAAACGTGAGTGATACATCTTCGCGATTTTATTTCTACTCTTTTCAGGCTTCTCGATTAATACTCCTTTCGAAATTACCTATGTTTATATATTTAAAAATCCACCTGAGAGTCGTACCACCGTAATATCATTGACTTATGACTCGAGCATAAGGATTTGAATACTAGGGTGTTACAAACATGATTTCACCCACAATTCAACCTTAATCAATCATCAAGCATATATCACAACATGCATACTTCTCATACATCATACCATCAAGGCATCAATAATCATCATCACATATATGACCACATCATATATCTCAACCATTCAACAACATCAACAATTTAATGCCTATCTTAGGGCTTCTAGCCTAAGTATTTCCCACCACATTACATATTAGATACGAGAAATCGAGACCATACCTTAGCAGATTTTCCAAGCTCAACCGGAGCACTTCCAAACCACTTTTTCTCAAGGTCTCAAGGTCTCAACACCTCCAAGAACAGATTTTTACATACAAAATCCTCTTCAAGCTTTTCAAAGTCTCAATCAAGCTCAAATATTCATATATATATATATATATATATATAACATAAGCTACAATCATCATACCCATACACAACATATCAATACCCAAATATCATAGAACAAAAAATTACACTAGGGTTGAGAATTTTACCACACCTAAGGTCCAAGGAGACAAGATTAATCTTCTCCTTCCAGAGAGTTGGGTCCTATAACATCAACGAGCCCAAAATCTCAATATTTTTGCTCATAAAACTCGAAATCAAAGCTAGAACTTTGAAGAGTAAACTGTGGCTTACTTCAAGATTGATTGTATGAGTTTTGTAGAGCTCTCTGCGGTGAACGCGTTACCACAAACGGTGCGGCAATCGGAGCCTTAGATCAAAAGTTATGGTGGTTTGAAGATCAACCAAGGGAGAGAACTTGAGAGAGTGTTCTTCCCTTGCTCTCCACCATTTCAGCGTGAATTAGAGTGTTGTGAGGAGAGAGAGTGCTGAAAACTAGGGTTTTGGTTTAGTTTAGTTGGGCCAAGGACCCACTTCGGGTCCGGTTTGCTCGGTTTGGCCCGTTCGGTCCAATTTTGGTCCGATTTCTATAAAATTGGTACCGAAATTTTCGTCTCAATCTCCTCTATCATATTAAGCCATAAAAATCACATTTTTTGGCTTTCTATAATAAATTCTCATTTATGGGTTAATTAGCCGTTAATTAACCGAATTTTACAAAACAAACCTAAACAACTCTACAATAATAGCCCGTATCATGTCGTGTTTTTCAAGACTTATATTTAGGAACATATAGAATTTTAATAATAATACATGGGTAATTGAAATAGTTTATATCCAGATTTTAAAGTTTTTATTAATGTTATTATTATTGTTATTATTATTATTATTATTATTGTTGTTGTTGTTGTTGTTGTTGTTGTTGTTGTTGGATAATGATAAGAATTAGAATTATATCAATATTTTTAAAATTAATATAATTAAAATGGCTAAAAATATTTAAAATTAATGTGCGTTATTAATATCATAAAATTTGATATTTTATGATTAGATTCAAATATTCTTATCATGATTATCACGACCGGTGCAATTATCATATCATTATCATATATTATTATTATTATTATTATTATTATTATTATTATTAAAATGATTAAAAGTATTTTCAATTGATAATTGATAAGTAGTTTAATAATGCAATAAATATTGATTTGATATAGTTATAATAAAGATATTTTTTATAAAATAATTTAGAATAGAGAATAGGAAAATTCATTTTGGAGGAAAAACAGAATCATGAGAGATCGACACGTCACTTTCATTAGTTGGGGAAAACCTAATGTTAGTATATTAAATAGATAAATTTGAGTTTGTTGAGAAGTCAATTCATTCATCTGTTAGCTTAAACATATAACAATCTATTGGTCAGTAATAAATCCTTAAATTGAGTTTAGATTTACGAACAAATTAATTCTTAATCCGTTAGGTTAAAAATACGGTAAAAAATCAAGAAAGATAAATTATTAAATTATTAAATTAAAGAATTGAGTTGATAATAACTAAAAATAATAAAAAAATAATAAATTTTGATAATTTACTATATTTTTCATTATTTATTTACACTCTTGTTAACAAATTTTTTTTGTTTATTTTATAAAGATATTGCAATTAAAAAATCTAAAGGATAAATATAAGTAGAATGTATTTTTTTTTAACTTTTTATGTATTTGAATTTTTTTTATTCTCTTAATCAATGTTCTTACTTCTTGAAGTATATTTTAGTTAAATCTTTACTATTCAAAAGGATAATAAAATGAAAATATAACATTTAGTTTAAATAAAGTAATATTAAAAATTAAAACTATCAAATTTAAAAACTTGAGACCTCTTTGGCAATTGTACTTATATTATAGATCATGTAAGTAATATACGAAGGCTAAAGTATTTTTTTCTAAAATTTTTTAAAATATATTTATTATTTAATTTAATTTAATTTCATTTTTAACGTTTGTAATAATTTTTTATTTTATTCTAATAGTTAAATTAAATGTTAGGAGTATTTTAATTAACTAAATATACTTAAAATTAAGAAAATTTAAGAAAACCTGTGTTGATTTTAATAAACTAAACTATGATTAAGATGATGACTAAATATTATTAAGTTAATTATCAATTGTTTGTGTAATGTTGTTTAGTTTAGTGTGCAGAAATTAAACCAATTTAAAACTAGCCAAACAAACATGAAGTTAAGTTCAAATTGAATTTGGTCTAAATACACACACTCAAGGCCTAATATTCATTTGCCTCCACCACAAATACTTCTCATTTGAAACAAAAATGGGCCCTTAACAAAATAAAAGAATGAAAACACATTAGTCCAAACAAAGCCCATTCGGTGGCCTTACCCAAATCCACACACTTAACTTTGTTGCTAACTAAGTAATGAGATTCCATTTCATTTGAAATACATTTTCTTCACCTACTGAACTAAAAATTCTCTCTTTTCTCTCTTTTCTTTTTTAACATCACATCATCTCTGAAGCAAGAACAAAGAAAAGAAAATTTTTGGAGCTAGGACATGGTCAAAAACAAAAATGTTGTTTCCATTTTCAAAAAAAAAAGAATAAGGGCTACAATAAGAGACAAATCTTGTTCGTACAGGGGATCAAAAAAGGTGTTTTCACATTTATGCATCAACAAAGAACGTTGAAGAAACTCTATGAGTCACAAGTACTATTCCAAAAATTATGAAGAAATTGAAGTCAATGGTACTCTGCTATGGATCTACGGTTAAGCAAAAAACTTGGGGTCAAAGAAAAAAAGTACAGTCTAGATTTCAAAAGCATGAAGAAAAAGGATGAAAGAAAAATGTATGGTTGCATGTCACTGTTTCTGCTTTCTCTTATCTCTGTGAATGTCGTTGTTGATTCTGATATTGGAAGAAGAAAAACCAACATGTGATGAAGTAAGGTTTTAAGCCTAGGAAACTTCACTCTTCTATAATAAGGGTGAATGATCAAGGATTGGAGTAAGGAGTGAGAGCACAAGTTTTGGTTCCCGTAGCTCACTGAGTTGTTCTATTCTTCTCCTTCATGATTTTTATTTTGTATTTTTTTTCAGTTTAGTGTGTATGAGTTTCATTGGTAAAAGACAAACATGGTGAAGTTTGTAAGAAAAAATCAATGAATGAAAAAAAGCAGAGAACTAGACTTGGAGAAAAAGACTAAGTTATTTCAAAAATCCTTTGTATGTATTTCTATTTTATGGTAATGATCCTGAGAAGATTCTTATACAACACACAAATCAACTTGTTTCTGCTACTATAACTCATTTTATATTTCCTAATTTAAACACTTCTTTAGATATCCCTACTCTTTCTATTAGTAATAACACTACTTTTCAACTCCAACATTCTATTCCCTTCCTAGATTCTTCTTCTACTACTAATCTAAATACTATTAGTAATTCCACTCCTTCCTCTTCTGATCATCACCTTTTTCTTTCTCACAATACTCATTCCATGATGACTAGATGTAAGACTGATCACTCTAAACAAAAAATATATGCAATTTTTAAATCTGTCATAATTTTTTTAGAAAATCCACCCAAATCTCTATTTATAACCTTAACCATCTTGCAATGAAAACAAGCTATGCAAAAAGAATTTGATGCATTGCAAAGAATGACACTAGTTTCTAGATCTTAGCATTGTAAAATGATAAAAAGTAAATGGATATTTATCATAAAAAAAACTCCTTGATGGTACTATTCAGAAATACAAAACTAGATTGGTGGCCTAGGAATATCACCAATAACAGTTAGATTAGTGCTAAGTAGTGATTTTTTCAAAGACTGGATAATTAAACAACTAGATTTTAACAATGCTTTTTTAAATGGAAACTTGAATAAAACTATCTATATGTCACAATCGTTTGGTTTTAAACAGGATGCTGCTACTCATGTATGCAAACTCAATAAATCTGTTTATGGTCTCAAACAAGCACCAAGGAATTGGTTTCTAAAGCTTAGTACCACATTACAATCTTTTGGCTTTCAAAGTACAAAATCTAATATCAATCTATTTATTAAACGTGGTTCAAATTATCTAGTTTACATCTTATGCTATGTTGATGACATTATTATAACCGGTAATGAAGCTATTGAAATTGACAATATGATTCTTAAGTTGAACAACACTTTTACATTGAAAGATTTAGGACTACTTTTATATTTTCTGGATATTGAGGTTCATAGAAATAACACTGGTCAACTCCACTTATCACAGACTAAATATATAGCTGATTTACTTTCGAAATTAGGCATGAGTGAGGCAAGTGCTATGCCTACCCCTATAATTTCTGTTTTACAACTTTTGTGTACAAGGTTAGAACGATTTGAGGATCTTAAATTATTTAGGTCTGTTGTTGGCACACTGCAATATATTACCATAACAAGACCAAATTTGAGTTTTGCTATTAGCAAAGTAAGCTAATTTTTATACTCATCACTATTGGCTCACTGGAAAGCAGTAAAGAGAATCTTGAGATGCCTTCAAAGAACTAAATATCATGGCTTAGTCTATCACAAATGTACAGATTATAGGTTGTATAGATTCTCTAATTCGGATTGGGTAGCAAACTTGGAAGATCAAAGGTCAGTTTCTAGTTATTATGCATTCTTAGGTACTAATTTAATCTCATGGTCATGCAGGAAGCAAACTACTATCAGCAGGTCCTCCACTGAAATTGAGTTTCGGAGTCGTGCTGCATGTGAGGCTAAACTTGTCTAGATCAGGAACTTTCTTTTGGAGTTACATATTGAAGTGTTTACAGTTCCAGCTATTAACTGTGACAATTTAAGCACTGTGCTTCTCACAGCCAATCCAATATTGCATGATAAAACATTTTTAATTGGACATTCAATTCGTCAGAGAGAAAGTCAATTCGAAACAACTACAAATTGTCCACATACCAGAAATTAAGTAAATAGCTGATATACTTACCAAACTCCTTTCAACCTCATCGTTTAAAAGACTTAAGACCAAATTTAGAGTTGTTCCTCGACACAACTTGAGTTCGAAGGGGGTATTGATGATATAAAAGGAAAAGTAGAATAATAAAAAAGGATTAGAAATAATTTTCTGTTTTAGCTAGTGTAACAGTTCTATATATTAGAAGAGAGAGCTATGACTTGGTTTGGTATCTTCTATTCACTCATGTACAATTCTAATGGTTTATTGCACTATTATTCAGACTATTCTTCTCAGATTTAATATACTCTTTTCTGCTTTATTGTTTTCTGAATTTTATCTCTCTGTTATGAATTTTTTGTTCATTTCTTGTTCTTTGAACTTCTGTACTTGAGCTTCTATAATAACAAAGGCTGGTTGACTTTTGATGTGGGTTGACTTTGGCTTGAATCAATGTACTCACTCAATTCTTCGTTTGCTTTACCCCATAAAACAGCATAAAACCCAATTGATATTATTACTCCTCCAACAACACTGCAATACAAAAACAGATGCAAATGTCAAAGGATTAATACCATGTTTTAATATATTCCAATTTTTCAATAGTTAAATCTTAACAAAGAATAAAAGGGATTGATTTCCATACATGCCCAAATATAGTGGATCACCAAGAAATATAGCACTTAAAGCAGCAGCTATGCCTATAGACACAGGCTTGAAACTTGATATGTATACGGGGCCTTTAATATGGATACCCCATGTATGGACCAAACTGCTTAGGCCTGTGAAAAAGAATCCCTGCACATAGTACGAAATTTCAGTTAGAATTTCATTTTTTATTTTTTAGGACTTATAATTTATCCAACAACATTGATATTTCTCACAGAGTACAAAATGGCGACTAATGTTATATCTGGTTTTATAATCCAACCACTTAAGTTTGATCCATCTAATAGTAAGCACACAGGTGCAGATATGAGAGTCCCACACAAGTTGTAAAAGAACACCACAATAATCTCTGATGGATAGTCTTTGATCACATTGCTCTGTTTCATACAACAACAAAAATAAATTGTATTAGTTTCTTTAAATTTTTAATATCTAAATTCCTCTTTAAAAATTTTTTATATAGACAATTTGATATTCAACAAATTTTAATTGTTAAATTAATTTTTTACATTTTTTTGTTAGACAAATCAATCTTCATATAAAACTTTAATAAAAAAAATAGACAAATCATTTTTTGTTGTTATTTAATAAAAATATAACGGTCTTTAAGAAATTTTTAAATTTTCATTGTATATAGAAATAATCTGATATGAAAATTAATTTGTCTAACAAAATAAAAATATAAAAACTAATTTGATTATTAAAATTTATCGAAAATTAAAATGTCCGATTCAAAATTTTTAAAGATTTATTTGGAATAATCCTGTATCCTAAATATGACTTGGTATTTAAAGTTATTGTTTAGATTACATTCATATTAGTATAATACCTGAACAATATACCAAATTGGAACCAGAATAAACTCAATGGCAATAAGGAAGCCTCCAAGAACCCAATTTTGGTGGGGTGATGAGTCCTTTAGAAAATCTACATGAGGTGATTGGTGTGGTGATGATGAAGCAGAGAACAATGTTGGACCCTTGTAGAGAACAACTATGAGTGCACCTAATATTGATACTAAAGAACCCAAGATTTTGGCCTGAGTGCTCCAACTTTTTGGAGAAATCTTCTCCATCCTTCAATATACAAGGAGCAACAAAATGGTTAATAACAAAATCATCATATATGACATATAATGATATAAATGTAGAAAAATATAGGTAAACAATTTTTAACTAGTCAACTTTAAATAAATGTAATTAATAATAATTATAAAATACAATTCAAAAATATTTATTGATTTGTTGTTGGCTAGATTTTTGTAAGTTATCTGGCGGGATCGATAAATGTAAAGTTAACAATAAATGCAAAAACAATAACTTAACCAAACATAATTCCAAGGTATTTGTAATGATTTGATATTCATATACAGATTTTTTAAGTGAAAAAAAAAATTGTAGAATAATGAGATGTATAAGAATAATTTTTATTAAATTTATAATGTTTATTATGGGTGAATCCAAAAGAAGAGAAATATGTCTTGCATACTTTCAAATCTCTACTATTATGCCAAACGTTAACACACTAGCTGGCTGGGTGTGCATGTTACATTACAGGTGTTATAAACTTATAACTTAGAAGGATAGATATAATATTTGTGTGAGTCGGTTAATATGCTGGCTCAATTAATTCAACAACTGAATTTTATCTATAATTTGATAACTATCGGATTAAATTGAATCTCATTCATTCATATGCATACACTTATTTGCAAAATTTCTAAAAGCCAGACTTTTGGTATGAGAAAATATTAACCAAGGTTAGAAAAAAAAGTTTATATACACACTATTGAATTTTATAGAAATAACCACGATTAGAATATAAGCACACATATCTTTTTAAGAGATTATAGAGTTTTTCACGTGATATATATCATCAAGAGTAATACTAGATAATTAAATTTTTTTTGTCAATATTAACTAATTTTTTTAGAAATTATTTTGTTTATGTTAAATACTAAAATTAAATATTTTAAACCTTAAATTATAAAATTAAATTTTAAAATTAGTTAAGGTTAACTATGATTTTCTATATGATCAATTTTATGTGTACCATGTTCTTTGAGTCCATGAATAAGGGTGGTAATATGTATCTTATTCGTGGGTGTCCAATTTGATTCCATCTGATTGGGTAGGGTTGTCAATCTGATCCGCAACAAGTAAGATAGGATAGGAATTGGGTTTTCGTGCGGGTCGGGTAAGGTGTGGGTTGAGCTTCAACCCTATTCGACCAACCCGCATCATATATATGTTTCAGACCTCTCACTAAATGTAAAAGATCTTTAGTCACTAAAAAAATTATTAATTAATAATTTAATATTTTTTTACATAAAATTCAGTTTTATTTTAAATTATCATAAAATTATATAATAATTTTGCATCTTTTTTTAACCTACGGATAGAGTCGGGTATCCACAAATTGAAAACAGTAGAATTAGAATTGGAATATTCTCAACGAATAAAAATAAAGTTGAATTTATATAAAAATCTCAATGCGTAAGTAGAATTAGGGTTGGCTTTAAACTTTTTCCTATCCTACTTATTGTCATTCGTATCCATAAGGTCGCCGGTTTTATATTTCTGTATAAGAACTGCCAGTTGTACCAAGTATATATATATATATATATATATATATGTATATGGTGTCTATATTAGTGTATATATATTCCCATGTGATTACTACATTCTAAAACAATATTTATTTTGTTTATTCTTCGTTTTGTATTCTTACAAAGTTGGAATCCACAGTGAAATTAACTAATTGAGTACACATCCTTGATATCTAGACCACCGTTAATTTTTTTTCTGATATTGTACAAAATTGCAATAAAAAAACATGAAAGATTGCAAATAAAACGTTGATAAAAGAAATTAAAAACAAAAAAATGATAGAGAGATAGAATTAAATAAAATATATATATATATATATATATATATATATATATATGTTGTTTGCATCACATGTAAACTTATTTGAATTTAAACATTCACCAAATCCATTAATATAATAAAGAGAACAGATAAAAAGAAAAGAAAATATATAAAAAAACGAATGAATGGATCGGAATCCAGCAATAATTTAATGTAATATAAAATTGGTATTAAATACTATTTTTGATGTGGAAATAGCTAGCATGATGATGGGAAATAGAATAGCTAAAGCCAACCGCTATATATATTATTTATTCAAGTATTTTTATGCTGGCGGGGTCCAAATTGATTGCAATCATAAAGCATATTCTATGGGAAATCATTTCATTTACCAAACTAAGATGTGACATACAAATAAAATTAGCGGCATTATTCATCCAACTTGTTAGGCTTTGTATCAGGTGATGAGTTAGTGAGTAATAATGATACCTTGTCAAATAAACTATTGTTTAACAATAAATTATAAATATTTAATATAAGGTGGTAGTTCTGAATCTTCTGAAAATAAAAGAAGCAACCTCATAGTTATTGGGACTTTCTTATTAAATTGAAGGAGGTCTTTTAACGGGCAAAATCAAAGGCTCGTACATTATTTATTTATTTTTATAATATCTTATAATACCAAAAACATAAACTAAACAATAAAATAAGTGTTAAATACTTTTTAAAATTTTAAAACTATTTTGTACCATGTGCACTTAAACATCTTATTTTTAAAGATTGTGCCTATCAATCCCCGTGAACTTTTTTAAAACAAATTTGTTATAAAAAATATTATATATATGCTCATAAAAAAGCTATTAAATATATGTATTATAATTTTATATATCTTAATTATATATGTGATTGATTTTTTTTATATGCAGGTAATATTTGTTTATTATATTGATATTTTTATATTTTGATAACAAACATAATACATATTTAACAAAAGTTAAAGAATCAAATTTATGAATTTAGAAAAGGTTCGATCTCAATTTGCACATAAGTGATGTATCTTTTGTGGCTAAAATTTATAAGATAATGCTATTTAAACAAAGATTTATCCTTGTTAAATAACTATAAAATTTATTATATGTTCAAATTCAGTATTATATAATAAAATATAAAAAAACAAGTTTCGGATCACCTCCTTGATTATTCTTTAATCTCTATGAAGCAAAGAAGCTTCATAACTTCATAGAATTATAATCATCATCTATAATTTTAAAAGTGAAATTATATATAATCATTTACGTCACTTCAATTATTAAGTTTTCTTAAAAAAAATAAATAGGTACTTGACTTTTGATTTATAGATATTTAAATTATTCAAAATTTAAAAATACATTTAAGTCTTAAATAAATTGATTTTTTATATTTATTTGAATCTGTCAGACTTAAGAAAAAAATTAAATATGACTATTTGATGTAATTGATATATATACACACATAAAAAATGTAAAATCCGGTTAATTAACGGCTAATTAACCCATAAATGAGAATTTATTCTAGAAAGTCCAAAATGTGATTTTTGTGGCTAAATGTGATAGAGGAGATTGAGACGAGAATTTTGGTATCAATTTTATAGAATTCGGACCAAGATTGGACCGAACGGGCCAAACCGGGCCAATTGGACCCAAAGTGGGCCCTTGGCCCAACATAACTTAACCAAAACCCTAGTTTTCAGCACTCTCTCTCCTCACACAACACCAAACACGCTGAAAAAGAGAGGAAATGGGGGAAGAACACTCTCTCAAACCTCTATCTCTCACTTGATCTTCAAACCACCATAACTTTTGATCTAGAGCTCCGATTGCCGCTCCGTTTGCGGCCACGCGTTCACCGCGGAGAGCTCTACAAAACCCATACAACCAATCTTGAGGTAAGCCACGTTTTTCTGTTCGAAATCTCAGCCCCTATTTTCGAGTTTCATGGGTGAAATGTTGAGATTTTGGGTTCTTTGATGTTATAGGACCCAACTCTCTTGAAGGAGAAGGTTAATCTTGTCTCCTTGGACCTTGGGTGTGGTAAGATTCTCAACCCTAGTGTATTTTGTTGTTTTATGATGTTTGGGTTTTGAGATGTTGTGTATGGGTATGATGATTGTGGCTTAGGTTGTGTATATGTGAATATTGGAGCTTGATTTGGTGATTTTGAAAAGCTTGGAAAGGGTTTGGTGGTGAAAAATCTGTTCTTGGAGGTGTTGAGGCCTTGAGAGCTTGTGGATAAGTGGTTTGGAAGTGCTCCGGTGGAGCTTGGGAAAATCGGCTAAGGTATGGTTTCGGTTTCCCGTATCTAATATGTAATGTGGTAGGAAATACTTAGGTTAGAGGCCCTAAGATAGGCATTGAATGGTTGGTGTTGTTGAATTGTTGATATATATGATGTGGTCATATATGTGATGATGATTAATGATGCCTTGGTGGTATGATGTATGAGAAATATGCATGTTGTGATATATGCTTTATGATTGGTTATGGTTGAATTGTGGGTTGAACTATGTTGATGGTGAGTATGACGTTGATTGTGTACAATGATGATTTATTGGGATTGTGTTGTTGAGAATTGTCATGAGGAATAGCATATGATATGTCAATATGTTTGAATTTGAGCCACTTGGGTGAAGTGGGTTAGAATGATGAGATAGTGATTTTGTAAAATGTGGTAAAGTCTCAATGTGTGAGTTGAGGAGGCTTGATGTTGAATTTGACATATATTGATTGATTTCAAAGAAAAGGGATGAAAAAGGGCATGTTTTGATTGATTTTGAAAAGGGTTGGAAATGGCTTGTTTTGAAAATGGCACTTTGTGGTTTTTATGAAAAATATGGTTTTTGGGCATACTTTGGTGGGACATAACTTGGACTACGGATCTCTGTTTTGCGCCAAATCTATTTAGAAATGAAATTGGATCCGGGATGTCCATGCCGTTCGAAGAACGGGTGAAAAACGATTTAAAATGAGAAAGTTATGTCCGTTGGAAGATTGGGGTTCAAATTGGTAAATTCTGCAGCTTTTAACTTAGAAAATTTTTAGCAGAATGACCCCTTGCGCGTGGGCGCACTTGGCGCGTGCGCGCCGTCCTTCCCGAAAATGCCATACACGCGTACGCGTGATGTGCGCGGGCGCGCCGATGGTGCTGCACCCAATGCCCAGCCATTTTCCAGAGAGTTATGCCAGAACTGTGCCAGTGTTGTGCCTGGGGCACGAGAACACCCGCGCGTACGCGTGGTTGACGCTTACGCGTCGATTGGCAAATGTTTAATCCACGCGTTAGCGTGCATGACGCTTGCGCGTCGATGAAGTTTTGAGGCCATTCACGCGTGCGCGTGGAGTGCGCGTACGCGTGGCCCTGTTTTCATCCCAAAGTTGATTTTTGAGTTTTAAAAGCCAAATTTCATACTTCTAAGCCTCCGATCTCACCACTTATATCTTAAATCATTATGACATGCCTAGCTATTAAAAAGGGGCTAGTGAATGAGGTAACTTGCGAGTGAAGCAAGGGAAAAATGAATGATCATTAAGGATCAAGCATGATTATGTGAGATGCGGAGGATGGTGGTGGAAGTGCTTGTATGCCATTGGCCGAAGAGCCGTAATTGTTTATGAATTGGCTGGTTCTGGATTGAACCGTGAGCCGGAATAGCTGTGTATGCTATGAATATTGGCTGGTTATGGATTTAACCGTGAGCCAGAATGACTGATATGGATGTTGATCCATGGATGAGAATTCATGCATGTTTATGCTGAATTATTGATAATTGTAATTTGCACTTCCACTATCGGAGATACGAGTTTCCCTGGGTAGTAGCAGTGGCTAGCCACCACGTGCTCCAGGTTGAGACTTGATACTCTTTTGACCCTATGTCATAAGTGTGGCCGGGCACTGTGAAAGACCCGGATGAGCTCGCCCCCGTAAATATTCACCAGTGAAGGTGATGGATATAGATCATGATTATGATCAAGTTTATGATGAGTATAACTCGAGTTGGGGATGCATGACAGAGGGACAGTCCAATGGTTAGCTACCAGGACTTGTCGGGTTGGCTCTATAACCGACAGATGATATCATCAGCCACTAGGGACAGGCATTCATCATATGCATATTATGTGAATTGTTTGAGATTGCCTATTTGACTGCATATTACTTGCTAATTGTCTAAATGCCTTACTTGTTCCTAATTGTATATTTCTTGCTTGATATAACTGTGTTTGCTACTTTATACTCCTGCTGGTGGTTGGGAGGTCTGAAGGAATTGGAAAGGGAAGTATTAGTTAGACTGAAGTATCTTTAGTTAGATGCCCTTTATGGTTTAGCTTGATTATAAGCTTGATATTATTTTGGAGGAAGTTCTAGGATTGCCTTCGGCTTTCCTCTATTATTATGTATTATATATGTGGAAGCTGTTACCATGCTGGGGACCTCTGGTTCTCACCCATGCGGATTTTGTGGTTTTCAGATGCAGGACGTACGGTTTCCCGCTGATGCATGCTGGAGACTTCTATACTTGCGAAGATCCTTTGTTCTCGGGGCTACGTTTTGGTTTATATGTTTGCTTAGATACTTTTATCTCCATTAAATAAAACAAACTGTGATGACTCCTCTTATGGGAGATTTTGGAGAATAGATTTTATATATTTGTGTCCCTTTGGGTTTCCTTGGGGTTTTCCTTATTTTTATCATATGTATATATTGTTATGCTCGGACCGGTTATCTTCACAGCCGGATCTTGAGTCTTGATATTCCTGTTTTTGACACTCCTTTGTATATATATAATCACGTGTTGGTTATCCTTGTTCGTTACGTTATCGATCGGAGTGTTGCGCTTTCGAGTTGCGGTTTTTTTTTCTGTTTACCCCTTTTTCTACAAAGGCTCCTAGTTATAATCAATCATTCATACTACTATATGTACTAAATTTTTACATTTGAGGTCGTAATACCTTGCCATCTTTGAATTATGACTTAAGCATAAGACTCTGTATGGTAGGGTGTTACATTATGGTATCAGAGCAGTTCGTTCCTGTAGAGCCTGAGGGATGGACTGATTATGCTTCTGTGCATTCTCTGTGTGTGTGTTATGTGCTATTAGTATATCTGCTTGATATAATTGGCATAAACGTTCATGAGCATGCATTTGGGACTTTGAAGCACTAGACTTCCGATATTGAGACTGATCAACTTAATATCGATTGTTTGGTGTGTATAGGAACCAGATGGCGCCTCGTGGATGCGGTAGAGGTAGTGCGAGAGGTCGTACGAATGCTCGTGTGCCGGAGAATAACCCTAATGACCCGGTGAACTTTATGACTGCGTTGGAGAACATGGCTGCTGCTATGCAAGCCACTGCTGAAGCTCTTGGTCAACAGATGAACAACCATGGTAATGATGGAGGTGGAGTTCAGGGCCCGATGACACTGGCAAACTTTTTGAAGGTTAATCCGCCTAAGTTCAAGGAGACTACTAGTCCGACTGAGGCTGATACATGGTTTCAGGCTATAGAGCGAGCACTGCAAGCACAAGTGGTACCTGAAGCACAGCGTGTCGAGTTTGCTACCTATATGCTCACAGGTGAAGCGTCGCATTGGTGGCAAGGTATCCGACGTCTTCTGCAGCAGGGTGATGACTATATCACTTGGAATGTTTTTCAAGAGGAGTTCTATAAGAAGTACTTTCCGACTTCTGCTAGGACGGCTAAGGAACTTGAATTGTTACAGCTGAAGCAGGGTACTATGTCCATATCAGAGTATACTGACAAGTTTGAGGAGCTGTTCAGGTTCTCTCGTATGTGCCAAGGGACTCCGGTGGAATATGAGGAATGAAAGTGTGTTAAGTATGAAGGAGGACTCCGGAGTGATATTTTCAGTTCAGTGGGACCAATGGAGATTAGGACTTTCTCCGAGTTGGTAAACAAGTGTAGGGTTGCTGAAGAGTGTGTGAAGAGGGCAACCGCTGAGAAAGGGAGTCAAAGGGGATCATTCCCACAGAACCGAGGGAAGAGCTTTGCACCTAGAGGTCCGTCTTTCAAGAGGGGAAGCTCTTTTAGGAGGCCCAACAACAACTCCCAAGGGAGGAAGTTTGGGAAGCAGCCTCAGAATGATCAAGCTTGTACTAGATGTGGGAGTCACCATCCGGGAGCACCATGCAAGGCCGGATGGGGTTTGTGCTACACTTGTGGAAAGGCAGGGCATAAAGCTGTAAATTGTCCTGAGAAGCAGAAACAAGGTGCTGGGAAAACACAACAGACTGGTCGGGTGTTCACCACTTCAGCTGTAGGAGCTGAGGGATGTGAGACACTCATTAGAGGTAACTGTGAACTGGATGGTCAAACTTTAAATGCTTTATTTGATTTGGGAGCATCACATTCATTCATTGCATTTGAGAAAGCCCATGAGTTAGGATTAAAGATTGTAACCTTAGGATATGATCTAAGAGTGTACAATGCTACCCATGAAGCCATGGTAACTAGGCCAGGATGCCCGGAAGTTTTCTTTAGGTTCAAGCAGCGTGATTTTGTTCATAATTTAGTCTGCTTACCGATGATCGGTCTTGATCTTATCTTGGGATTGGACTGGTTATCTAAGAACCATGTTCTGCTTGATTGTTCTACAAAGTCGGTGTACTTTATGCCGGAAGATACTGAAGGGCCGGTCGTGGTGAATAATTATTACTTGAATTCGATGATGGTGAACTGTTCCGGAGCCGAATGTCAGGGTATCATGTTGTTAACCGCGGGCGTTTCGGGTGATGATCAAAGGTTGGAACAGATTCCGGTTGTGTGTGAGTTTCCGGAAGTGTTTCCCGATGATATTGATGAGTTTCCACCTAACCGAGAGGTTGAGTTTGCTATTGAGTTGGTGCCCGGGGCGGGACCAATCTCAAGTGCTCCTTATAGGATGTCACCGTTAGAGATGAACGAGCTAAAGTCTCAGTTAGAGGATTTGTTGGGAAAGAATTTTATACGACCAAGTGTCTCTCCGTGGGGTGCCCCAGTATTATTGGTAAAGAAGAAGGATGGGAGTATGCGGCTTTGTGTGGATTACAGGCAGCTGAACAAGGTTACAATAAAGAATAAGTACCCATTGCCGAGAATTGATGATCTCATGGATCAGTTACAAGGAGCTGGAGTTTTCTCCAATATCGATTTGCGATCCGGTTATCACCAGATAAGGGTGAGGGGTGAGGATATCCCTAAGACCGCTTTCAGGACTCGTTATGGTCATTACGAGTACACTGTAATGTCTTTTGGGTTGACGAACGCTCCTGCAGTGTTCATGGATTACATGAATAGAGTTTAGTCTTCAGCCTTACCCAATGGTACCAAGGAGAAAAGTTCTTAAGATGAGAGAAACATTGAATGGAGGAAGCCCTCTGGACCTTCATAATATAAATAGTTCATCATCACTTGTAAGAAACAAACATAGACATAGTAGTAGTTATGAAATGTAATGATTGAGCAGAGCGTACCATCGGAAGACGAAGGGGAGAGGGAGAAGAAGAAAAAGAGTGGAGAGAGCGAAAGAATAAACGATGAAGGCATAGTAACTGAATCCCTTGAGAGTGGCTTGCTTGAAAAGAACGTTGACACCCACGTTGGTACACTCAACTGCAACCATTGCACAGAATGGAACCACTTCCCTGTAACAATACCTCCCTGTCTCTGCCATCTCTCTCTCTCTCTCACTCTCACACATGGAATATATTTGTCAGACATGTGTTCGTTTCTCAAACAACGCTTCAAATTTTTATTATAGTATTTTTTGGTTTGATTTAATTTGCACAATGTTATTTTATTATTTAAATAATTATTAAAATTTATTATCTTTTATCAATTATTTAGTTATTAATATTTAAAATGATGAACTAAAATATATTATTAAATAAATTTGAATTGGTTGAGAGGTCAATTCATTCATTTGAACTTAAATATATACTAATTTATTGGTCAGATCTTTAAATTGAGTTCAGATTCACAACAAATTAATTCTTAATCTGTCAAATTAAAAAATATAATAGACAATTAAAAAAAATATATAATTAAATTATTAAATTAAAGAATTGAATTGATAATAATTAAAAATAATAAAAGAAAAAATAAATTTTAATAATTTTCTATATTTTTTATTATTTGTTTACGACTCTTGCTAACAAAAATTTTTGTTTATTTTATAAAGATATTGCAATTAAAAAATCTAAAGGATAAATATAAGTAGAATGTATTTTTTTTACTTTTTATGTATTTGAATTTTTTTTATATTCTTAATCAATGTTCTTACTTCTTGAAGTATATTTTAGTTAAATCTTTACTATTCCAAAAGGATAATAAAATGAAAATATAACATTTAGTTTAAATAAAGTAATATTAAAAATTAAAACTATCAAATTTAAAAACTTGAGACCTCTTTGGCAATTGTACTTATATTATAGATCATGTAAGTAATATACGAAGGCTAAAGTATTTTTTTCTAAAATTTTTTAAAATATATTTATTATTTAATTTAAGTTAATTTAATTTCATTCTTAACGTTTGTAATAATTTTTTGTTTTATTCTAATAGTTAAATTAAATGTTAGGAGTATTTTAATTAACTAAATATACTTAAAATTAAGAAAATTTAAGAAAATCTGTGTTAAGTTTAATGAACTAAATTATGATTAAGATGATGATTAAATATTATTGGGTTAATTATTGATTATTTGTATAATATTGTTTAGTTTAGTGTGCAGAAATTAAACTAAATTAAAACTGGCCCAAAAAATATGAAATTAAGCCCAAACTGAATTTGGCCCAAATACACACACTCAAGGCCCAATATTCATTTGCCTCCACCTCAAATACTTCTCATTTGAAACAAAAACGGACCCTTAATAAAATAAAAGAATGAAAACACATTGGTCCAAATTAAGCCCATTCGATGGCCTTATCCAAATCCACACACTTAACTTAGTTGCTAACTAAGTAATGAGATTCTATTTCATTTGAAATCCATTTTCTTCACCTACTGAACTAAAAATTCTCTCTTTTCTCTTTTTTCTTTTTTTAACATCACATCATCTCTGAAGCAAGAACAAAGAAAAATTTTTTTCTGGAACTAGGGTATGGTCAAAAACAAAAAAGTTGTTTCCATTCTCAAACAAAAAAAAAAGAATAAGGGCTACAACAAGAGGTAAATCCGAACAGAGGATAAAAAAAGATATTTCTACATTTATGCTTCAACAAGGAACATTGAAGAAATCCTCTAAGTCACAAGCACCATTCCAAAAATTATGAAGAAATTAAAGTCAATGGTGCTCTGCTATGGATCTACGGTTAAAAAACAAATTTGGGGTCAAAGAAAGAAAGTACAGTCCAGATTTAAGAAGCATGAAGAAAAAGAATGAAAGAAAAGTGTATGGTTGCATGTCACTGTTTCTGCTCTCTCTTACCTCTGTGAATGTCGCTGTTGATTCTGATCTTGGAAGAAGAAAAACCAATATGTAATGAAACAAGGTTTCAAGCCTAGAAAGCTTCACTCTTCTATAATAACGGTGAACGATCAAGGATTGAAGTAAGGAGTGAAAGCACAAGTTTTGGTTCCTGTAGTTCACTTAGTTGTTCTATTCTTTTCCTTCATGGTTTTTATTTTGTATTTTTTTTCTCAGTTTAGTCTGTCTGAGTTTCATTAGTAAAAGACAAACATGGTGAAGTTTGTAAGAAAAAATCAATGAGTGAAAAAAGGCAGAGAATTAGACTTGGAGAAAAAGACTAAGTTATTTTAGAAATCCTTTATATATATTTCTATTTTATGGCCATGATCTTGAGGAGATTCCCTTACAAGTTGGGTTAGTACTTTACAGTTGAAAGCTAGGGTGAGTCATAGTCAAATTCAGGTTGGGTTAAAATCTGGACTTGTCCCAGATAGGATTAGAGTATATCCTAGGGAGAATTGGTATTTATAATCTGTTGAAAAGATAGTGAAATTCCATCATTGTTGTGATGGAGACTGGATATATGCGACATTGTACTGGATAGCCGAACCAGGATACATCTATGTGTCATTTTCTAATCTCTTATCTATTTTTGGTTCTGCACTAAATGAGACAAAAATAAAGTATCTCCTGAAATATTCACTAAACTTTGTTTCATCACAACACTCCTTGCAAGTAATACTGTTCTGACTCTAAACACGTCAGGAGACAAAACTAAAATCTCTCCCATATTCCATCAATAGATCGCAAGGTTACAATTAAAATAAAAGAAGGCCAAGATTCAACCTATTTCTCTTAGCCAATGATTATCATCACTTGGTATCAGAGTTTGGTCTCACAGAGATCAAGTTTTGGAACTTAGAGAAAAGATTCTGATGGCAAATAACATTGGTTCCAACATAGTGGTTTACACATTGACAGAAGGACAATCCAATAACAGGCCTTCATTCTTCAATGGAAAAACCTACAACTATTGGAAAGAATGAATGAAGATCTTTGTTCGGTCAATAGATTACAACCTGTGGAAGATAATCATGAACGGTCTTCAAGTCCCTACCATGTAACACCCTAACTACCAAAGCTCACGCTTCCGGCTGCGCGACTCTGATAGTTCGGACATTACAACGACACTTATACTATTTAATACTAAAATATGAGCCTGTTTAAAACTTTAAACCGCAAAACCGCTCCCAAAAATACTTTGGCTATACAACGTACATCCATACATACAATACAACTTGCAGAAACTCATAAAGAGTACATCCATATATATACGTACATATATATAAATAATATTACAAGCATTATCCAATACAATTGCTATCCCTCTTACAGAATATATCAAGACAAAGGCGAGGGTACAATAATTAATAATCTAAAGCAATACAGAGCATTTCAACAACAACTAAATAAACCCTTCGTAAGTTCTGCACCCATATCCTGAAAGGGGAAAAATGTAAGGGGTGAGAACATCATCCTCGAAAGGGTTCTCAGTAGAGGGTTTTTGGGAATTACTGTAATAGGATACGTGAAGATAACCGCACCAGAGATTAATAATCGTCTTATGCCTCTTTTCAAAAACAACAGTTTACAATAAAAGTAAAGTCAAAAATATTTTCTGAAAGAGGAACCGTTCAATCCTCAAAACATCAAAAGCCTTTCAAAAAGGTTTATCTATACTGAACCAAAATAGCCTTTCATGGTTTTCCAAACCAGAAACATAAAATCGGAATCAACCATCGGTCCATCTCAATTCAACCATGGCTCTAGGCCCAAACAATCCAATCCAACAACCAATCACCACAAACCAACAGAGTCCCAGTTGCAAACACAGATAGGAAGTTCAAGCACAAACAAACAGTTACAGCAAGTAGAACAAGTAGCAGGTAATCATAAGTAATCATATAGGCAAACCAAGTACAATATGCACACCCAAACAATGTCACATAGATGCATATGATGCATGCCTGTCCCTAATGGCTGATGATATCATTTGTCGGTTATAAAGCCAACCCGACAAGTCCTGGTAGCTAACCATTGGACTGTCCCTCTGTCGCGCATCCCCAACTCGAGTTATACTCATCATAAACTTGATCATAATCATGATCCATATCCATCACCCTTACTGGTGAATATTTACGGGGGCGAGCTCATCCGGGACTTTCACAGTGCCCGGCCACACTTACGACATAGGGTCAAAAGAGCTTCGAGTCTCAACCTGGAGTACGTGGTGGCTAGACACTGCTTTCTCCCAGGGAAACTCTTATCTCCAATAGTGGAAGTGCAACATTCACATTTAATAATGACTCAGCATATACATGCATTCAATCTCATCCATGGATCAACATCCATCTCAGCCATCCTGCTCATGGTTCAGTCCAGAACCAGCCAATATTCATATCATACACAGTCATTCCGGCTCACGGTTCAATCCAGAACCAACCAATATTTATAATCATACACAACCATTCTAGCTCACAACAAAATAGCACTTCCACATTCAACATCATCAATTCATAAAATCGGCATTTAAGCCATAAATCACTTTTCCTAAATCATTTCACTTTGAAATCAAGTTTCAACTATTTTCAGCCTTGACTTTAGAAATCTCGTTTCTCAAATCATCTCAGGCTCATAAGCCACTTTTACTCAAAGTAAGTTCCCCTTTTAAAAACAATGCCACTCTCGGCATCCTCTTTCCACAACTTTCATAACCATGGCAAGTTAAAGATTCATTTTGAAACATTCAAAATCATCCATCCAACAAGGGGATTTAATAACAAAAGTTTCTCGGCAGAGTCTCAAGTCTTTATGGGAGAATAACATAACTCATTCCGCCAACTTCATTTAAAATCATTAAAGCATTGGCTTTCCGAATTGAGTAATAAAATAGGATCTAAGCCAATCCGAGTCATGTAATCAATTACTCTTTTCAAAGCCATTTCCTTCACTTAAACCAAATCGGCTTCAATTCCATAATTAAATCTGAAGCGTTTCAAACTGCTAAGAGAATCATTTTTGTTGTGTTAAACTAGAGTTTAAAGGGTACTCTGAATCTTATTCAAAACGTCAAAATAATGAGGTTCATAAATCGAAATCCAATTTCTTTTAAAATCACGAAAACTCTTCCAATGGACATTCTTTATATTTAATAGAGAAAAACATAAACCATTTTACCTTTTAAAACAGCTCCAAGGCAAAATTCTCTTCCGAATAACTTGTACCAAAAAACATACTATTCTTCTTGGAAAACAAGGAGAAATCATGATTCTCTTTTTTTTAATAATTCTTTCAAAGCATAGCTTCATCGCTATCATAATTGTTCTAAGCAAAGATAATAAGAGAAGCCCTAAATTCACAATCCTCCGAGTAAATAGGAAAGGCATTAAACTCAAAATTTTTCAAATAACATTTCAAATAAAGCCTCGGATTTTATAGAAATTTTGGCAGCATCTCCCCTAAAACTTGGACTTTGCTACCCGGTTCGGGTCCCAACTAATCCGTTCCTCAATCCCTTTCAACAGTCCAGAATCCAAAAATCAATTAAAAATCAAGCTAAATCCAACAGTCGCCTCATTGGCATATCTCAAGGAAACCGTTTCAAAATCAAATCAATATCAACCGATTTAACTCATTTCCAAATCTTTTAAAGAGACGGCTCAATAACAAATCATTTGTCCAAAACCAAGTCAATTAAAATAAACCAGGCTGAATTCAAAAGTGCATTCGAATTTTCACATCATTGAAATAATTGACTCAATTCAAACAAATCCTCAACGGTTTAAACTCAGATTTCAAATCTTTAAAGAATCAACTTTAAAACATTACATTTCATAAAGCCGTACAACAATTCAGCCAAACCAACATCCATAATCGTTCGAGTCAATCAAATAATACATAAGGCAATTACAATCACCAAATACACAATATCTCACACTAGTATCCATATGTAATAATTCCAATACATAAAATATAGTTTTTGGAAAGCGCCCCTACCTTAGAACGCAATTCCATAACCCAAACACGTCACAGGAACCTCCTCTCTTAAACCGGGATCACCAACAACCGCAACCTCAGCCCCAAGCTACTCCCGCGGTACCCACAGCAACACTAATCGCAGCATATAATAATCAGGAATGACCCCATGTTACCAAAACTCATTTATTAACCAAACACAACTGAAAACTAACGTGAGGCTCTTTCGAAACATAATTTCTTACCGGAATGACAACACGAAGCAGCTGCGATTTTGAACCGGCGGCAGCAACAGCTTTGGCGGCGGCCAGAAACTCTGGTGGATCAACTAGAAAAACCGCACAGCATCAAAACCATCTCAAGAACCAAAAAGGCAGAAACCTCAAATGAAACCCTTTCCGGCAACTTTTCTGGTGACGGCAGAAGTAGCCAGAAGCTCCGGCGGTGGTTTCGGTGGCCTCAGAACTTCGGCAGCGGCGCTGTTAGACTCCGATGGTGTTTCAGGGTAGCTCTGGTTGCAGAAAGGTTTTTCGGCGACCATACACAGCAGACCCCCAACCACAGCAGCAACTAGGAGACCGGCGGCAGACTCTGACGGCATGGTAGCAAGGGCGGTGGAACCACCCACCACCATCGTGCCTCACTCTCTCCGCAAGCCCCCCACGACCGCATTCTTCCTCTATTCGTGCCTCCATCAGCACCGGCGAAGACAGCTTCGATGGCAGTTCTCGGTGGCGATGACACAGGCAGAGATGGCTCCCCCTTGTCGCGCTCTCTCTCTCTCCCTGCTGGCAAAACTCCGATTTCTCTCTCCCTCTGTGCTTGCCGGCAGTGATAAGGTGGCGGCGGCAAACCCTAGCAGTGGCGGCGGCACGGTGTGGACGCGGTGGTGATGAAGGCGCTGCGGCTCCGAGCCCGCAACCATCCCCATTCGCGAGCCAACCCCTTCTCGGTTCTGCTCTCCCTGGCGACGGCGCAAACGGTGCGGTGGTGGCTGAAGATTGGAGTGCGATTGGCGGCGAGCTGGACGTGGTGACGGCGGCGCGACGGCGACGCTCCTCCTTCCCCTCTTCGTTGCAGCTTAGTCCCCATTTCCCTCTCTTCTACCCTTTCCGGATTCTGCCTTCCCTTTCTTTTTCTTTTCTTGCTTTCAATCAGCTTGCAGCTGCTACTGCTGCATTAGGTATCCTGGGTGTACCGGGTCAGGGAACTGGGTAGGGTTTTTAGGGTTAGGGTTATTTATGTTGAGTTTTAGGATTAGGGCAAAATTAGGTTTAGGGGTAATTTGGTAATTTCAATGAAATGCCCAAATTATTTTCAATGAAATGCCCAAATCTAAAAATTAGGAATAATATAATTATTTTCTCTATTTTTCCAAAATTGTAGTAGTAATATTTAAAATATTAATTATTCAATCCAAATCATATAAATTCTTTATTATTTCGTAACTGCCAACTTTATATTTTAAATATAGAGAATAATCCAATAATTATAAAATTAGATAATAACTATAACTTATTTCAAATTCAATAAATCAAAACTTGCTCTAAATATCTTTAATAAGATAATTTCTGAAATTAAAGCTACAGAAATACTGAATTTGAAATTAGCTAATGATAGCCTTTTTTCAAAGGTTTTGGGTCTTACATTCTACCCACCTTATAAAAATTTTCGCCCTCGAAAATTGATACAAAACGAAAGAAATTTCATAACAGTTCACCCTTGAACACATTTAAGGAAGAAGCAAAAATATATCTCAAATATAAACATATATACGATTTTCAAATACTTTTATGGTCGTATGCATAAAGATACAAAGGTAGGAGTGTGATTGCAAAGCAAACCTTACAAGATAGGCTCAATGCACAAGGTCATATGATCTCAAGGCTTTACAAAAACTTGAGGTGCCAAATAGGGTGCAAATCAAGATAGGCGTTCACAAAGCAAAGTGGTAATTAGTGTGGTAAAAGGCTGCAAAGCATGTTGGTATTTACAGAGTGGCATAACGTTCGCTGACAATCTTGTTCCCACTTCAGAACTTCACTTCCCAACTCCACCAAATATTTTACAACCTCATGGCCAAACATAAGCCTAACACCCACAAACTCGTTTTCAAGGGACAAAACACCCACAACTCATAACATGGTACACCTACCGTTTCACCTTCCATATACACATATCACGTCTTAAAGAACTAACGCATCGCGTTACTACGTCTACAGATCGAATGTGACATCAAAACAATTCTCGAGTCTACTCAAAAGAACACAAGATCTTAGAAAGGAGAGACAAATGTCAAGGATAGTACTCATTGATTTGAGAGAATGTATCCAATTCCAGATAAGCAAGGATGCTCAAGCAATGAAGTTTGCTAGATGGTGCACGAAATTGCAATCTCACTTTTGCAATTCCGCACAACTAACCAGCAAGTGCACTGGGTCGCCCAAGTAATACCTTACGTGAGTAAGGGTCGATCCCACGGAGATTGTTTGCTTGAAGCAAGCTATGGTTATCTTGTAACTCTTAGTCAGGATATCAATAATTCTCAGGTTTAATTATGAAAAGTAAAAGAACATGAAATAAATACTTGTTTTGCAGTAATGGAGAACAAGTTGAGGTTTTAGAGATGCTCTATCTTCTGAATCTCTGCTTTCTTACTGTCTTCTTCTTCATCCACGCAAGGCTCCTTCCATGGCAAGCTGTATGTAGGGTTTCACTGTTGTCAATGGCTACCTCCCATCCTCTCAGTGAAAATGTTCAACGCGCTCTGTCACAGCACGGCTAATCATCTGTCGGTTCTCAATCAGGTTGGAATAGAATCCAGTGATTCTTTTGCGTCTGTCACTAACGCCCAACCCTCAGGAGTTTGAAGCTCATCACAGTCATTCAATCCTTGAATCCTACTCAGAATACCACAGACAAGGTTTAGACCTTTCGGATTCTCTTGAATGCCGCCATCAATTCTAGCTTATACCACGAAGATTCTGATTAAGGAATCCAAGAGATATTTACTCAATCTAAAGTAGAACGGAGGTGGTTGTCAGGCACACGTTCATAGGTGAGAATGATGATGAGTGTCACGGATCATCACATTCATCAAGTTGAGGAACAAGTGATATCTTAGAATAGAAGCAAACGTGATTGAATGAAAAACAGTAGTAATTGCATTAATCCATCAAGACACAGCAGAGCTCCTCACCCCCAACCATGGGGTTTAGAGACTCATGCCGTAGAAGATAAAATAAGAAACGTGTAATGTGTCATGAGATACAGATACAATAGCAAAAAGTCCTATTTATGGTGAACTAGTGACCTAGGGTTTACAAGAATGAGTAAATGACGTAAAAATCCACTTCCGGGGTCCACTTGGTGTGTGCTTGGGTTGAGCATTGAAGCTTTCATGTGTAGAGACTTTTCCTGGAGTTAAACGCCAGCTTTTGTGCCAGTTTGGGCGTTTAACTCCAACTTTTGTGCCAGTTCCGGCGTTAAACGCTGGGAATTCTGAAGCTGATTTGGAATGCCAGTTTGGGCCATCAAATCTTGGGCAAAGTATAGACTATTATATATTTCTGGAAAGCCCAGGATGTCTACTTTCCAACGCAATTGAGAGCGCGCCAATTCGGCTTCTGTAGCTCCAGAAAATCCACTTCGAGTGCAGGGAGGTCAGAATCCAACAGCAAATGCAGTCCTTTTTCAGCCTCTGAATTAGATTTTTGCTCAGGTCCCTCAATTTCAGCTAGAAAATACCTGAAATCACAGAAAAACACACAAACTCATAGTAAAGTCCAGAAAAGTAAATTTTAAATAAAAACTAATAAAAATATAATAAGAACTAACTAAAATATACTAAAAACATACTAAAAACAATGCCAAGAAGTGTATAAATTATTCGCTCATCACTAGACAATTCAATTGACAACCTCAAAGATGACCCTTTGATCAAATAAATTCAATAGGACCAATGAGCAGAAAATCAGCGCATTAGTTTGAAACAATTTCAAGCTGAGCCGAAAAAGCTTGAGGTTTGCAGGAGAGAAGATTTCAAACCCAAGACAAAGCTCACAGAACTCAAGAGCATGATTAAAAATACTTCTGAATGCAGTGTTCACAAAAGAATAAAAAATTTGCGGAAAAATCACCTCGCAATTTAGAAGAAAAGTTAAGTAAAAAACATTCTCCAAGAGAATAACAAAAGCAATAACGTGGCTTTGCTGTAATACAATTTTTATGTTGAAACAGATCATGCAGAATTTTAAAAACAAGGTGCACACAAGTTTGGCTAAAGGCTAAAATATCTCCTCAAATATTTTAGAAGGATAATTAGGTGCATAACTTAACCAAAAGCAATCATAAAACTCAGAAGAAAAATCAAATGTTCATTCAAAAATTCACAAAGTCCATATTCAAACAAGCGTGTATAACATTTATAGCAAGTATGAAAGAGGAAATTAAATTCTCTTTAGAAAAGAAATTCTAAGGTAAAAATTTGCTTACAATTGGTAAGGAAACAAGTGGTGTACAAACGAACAGGTTTCCATTAAACAAGGAAACTTTTCAAACCCTCATTTAAAATAGCGCATGTCCACTTCAAAACAATTTTGTCAAAAATTGAACAATGGTTTCAATTATAACCAAACAACTGAAAAATAAGTTCGATTTGGAACTTCTTCACAGAGAATTCAATCTGCTTTATAAAATTCAAAACAAGACTCCAAAAGTATACTTGAAATCACCATCTCACAACAATATTCAAGAAGATTAGGATTTACTTGAAAAGGAGTCAAGCCATACAAGAAAAGATCTTAAATCAAAGTAGTTTAAACAAGATCCACTAGTCGTGAAATATCCAACAAGCTTTCAATTTATTCAAAAGAATACAAAAGTCATAGGAAGAGACAACTCAATCATTAATAATCCTTCAAGGATAAATCTTTGACTAAAAACTCTTGTAGAGACAATAAGAGGATAAACGATGCACTATTTTGAAACGAATCAAACTAACTTACATAAGAATGAGATCCACAAGATTGGAAAAACCAAGATCAATGGTAATGCTCTCAAGATGTAAGAGATTAGTTAAAAACATAGTCATGCATGACATCTATAGAGATGGAAGGCTTAAGGGACACTCTAGTCCGTTTATACAAAGAAAGCTATGAGCCCAACATTTTCAAAAGAATGACAATGGCACAAATCATATAGCATGCTAAATCAAACTCAATTCAAAATAAGTTAAGTAAAGTTTATCAAACGAACTCAACCAGGACAAAAGTGAAAAACCCTTTCTTTTCAAAATTTTGAAAAATACCCAATTACATAATCAAATGAAGATGTGCATTGGAACTAGAGTAAAATTACTAGAAAGTCAAATTATAATTTAAGGTAAATGCAGTCCCATAAACCAGTAAAAATACAACAAGGCATTAGAAATAAATAGTTATTAAACTGTATAAGGAATTCTCAAAGTTCGTATATAGATAAGTATACATCTATTCAACAGCAATTTTCATAAAAATCTCTAAATTGGCTGTAATCATTGTCAAATAGGAGGAAAACTGAAACAACAAGTTCTCTAAGAATGGACTCGAAAACCGGAGTCAAAAAGCACAACACATTAAGACAAGTTCAAAGCTGTATCAAAGAACACGTGAATTAAGAAGAACTCCAATAGAGAAAGATAGATACAACAAGGATCTCAAACAAGCATATGCACTTAGGATCAGACAAGAATGCATATGAATAAAGGAATAGAGTGGAAACATCAAACTACTTTTCAAGAGGAGTAGAAAACAAGAACTTCAAGTTAGGACATGAAAGGACAGGTCGACTCGAACAAAATCTAAGATACACAACTGAATAGCCTCGAGAAATATTTTCCAATGTTCCCAAAACCCGCGATTCTCTTTGCTCAAAACTCGTATATTATCTATGATAACCCATTAGTTCTTTCATGTACATAATTCACTAGTATCAAACCGGCCAAACTTAATACCAAGAATTATGCAACGCAAGACTAACACCGTTAATCAATAGATCGTCATGTGCATAGAGCTCTAATTCTCGTCATCCGACAAGACCTAATACATGACAAACACTCAGAATATGCAATTAAAGCATAGTCGGTCCATTACTCAGGCTCTACAGGAAAGACCGCTCTGATACCATAATGTAACACCCTAACTACCAAAGCTCACGCTTTCGGCTGCGCGACTCTGATAGTTCGGACATTACAACAACACTTATACTATTTAATACTAAAATATGAGCCTGTTTAAAACTTTAAACCTCAAAATCACTCCCAAAAATACTTTGGCTATACAACGTACATCCATACATACAATACAACTTGCAGAAACTCATAAAGAGTACATCCATATATATACGTACATATATATAAATAATATTACAAGCATTATCCAATACAATTCCTATCCCTCTTACAGAATATATCGAGATAAAGGCGAGGGTACAGTAATTAATAATCTAAAGAAATACAGAGCATTTCAACAACAACTAAATAAACCCTTCGTAACTTCTGCGCCCATATCCTGAAAGGGGAAAAATGTAAGGGGTGAGAACATCAACCTCGAAAAGGTTCTCAGTAGAGGGTTTTTGGGAATTACTGTAATAGTATACATGAAGATAACCGCACCAGAGATTAATAACCGTCTTATGCATCTTTTCAAAAACAACAATATACAATAAAAATAAAGTCGGAAATCTTTTCTGAAAGAGGAACCGTTCAATCCTCAAAACATCAAAAGCCTTTCAAAAAGGTTTATCTATACTGAACCAAAATAGCCTTTCATGGTTTTCCAAACCAGAAACATAAAATCAGAATCAACCATCAGTCCATCTCAATTCAACCACAGCCCTAGGCCCAACATTCCAATCCAACAACCAATCACCACAAACCAACAGAGTCCCAGTTGCAAACACAGATAGGAAGTTCAAGCACAAACAAACAGTTAGAGCAAGTAGAACAAGTAGCAGGTAATCACAAGTAATCGTATAGGCAAATCAAGTTCAATATGCACACCCAAACAATGTCATAGATGCATATGATGCATGCCTGTCCCTAGTGGCTGATGATATCATCTGTCGGTTATAAAGCCAACCCGACAAGTCCTGGTAGCTAACCATTGGACTGTCCCTCTGTTGCGCATCCCCAACTCGAGTTATACTCATCATAAACTTGATCATAATCATGATCCATATCCATCACCATCATTTGTGAATATTTACGGGGGCGAGCTCATCCGGGACTTTCACAGTGCCCGGCCACACTTACGACATAGAGTCAAAAGAGCTTCGAGTCTCAACCTGGAGTACGTGGTGGCTAGACACTGCTTTCTCCCAGGGAAACTCTTATCTCCAATAGTGGAAGTGCAACATTCACATTTAATAATGACTCAGCATATACATGCATTCAATCTCATCCATGGATCAACATCCATCTCAGCCATCCGGCTCACGGTTCAGTCCAGAACCAGCCAATATTCATATCATACATAGCCATTCCGGCTCACGATTCAATCTAGAACCAACCAATATTTATAATCATACACAGCCATTCTAGCTCACAACAAAACAGCACTTCCACATTCAACATCATCAATTCATAAAATCGGCATTTAAGCCATAAATCACTTTTCCCAAATCATTTCACTTTGAAATCAAGTTTCAACTATTTTCAGCCTTGGCTTTAGAAATCTCGTTTCTCAAATCATCTCAGGCTCATAAGCCACTTTTACTCAAAGTAAGTTCCCCTTTTAAAAACAATGCCACTCTCGGCATCCTCTTTCCACAACTTCCATAACCATGGCAAGTTAAAGATTCATTTTGAAACATTCAAAATCATCCATCCAACAAGGGTATTTAATAACAAAAGTTTCTCGGCAGAGTCTCAAGTCTTTATGGGAGAATAACATAACTCATTCTGCCAACTTCATTTAAAATCATTAAAGCATTGGCTTTCCGAATTGAGTAATAAAATAGGATTTAAGCCAATCCGAGTCATGTAATCAATTACTCTTTTCAAAGCCATTTCCTTCACTTAAACCAAATCGGCTTCAATTCCATAATTAAATCTGAAGTATTTCAAACTGCTAAGAGAATCATTTTTGTTGTGTTAAACTATAGTTCAAAGGGTACTCTGAATCTTATTCAAAACGTCAAAATAATGAGGTTCATAAATTGAAATCCAATTTCTTTTAAAATCACAAAAACTCTTCCAATGGACACTCTTTATGTTTAATAGAGTAAAACATTAACCGTTTTACCTTTTAAAACAGCTCCAAGGCAAAATTCTCTTCCGAATAACTTGTACCAAAAAACATACTATTCTTTTTGGAAAATAAGGAGAAATCATGATTCTCTTTTTTTTAATAATTCTTTCAAAGCATAGCTTCATCGCTTTCATAATTTTTCTAAGCAAAGATAATAAGAGAAGCCCTAAATTCACAATCCTCCGAGTAAATAGGAAAGGCATTAAACTCAAAATTTTCCAAATAACATTTCAAATAAAGCCTCGGATTTTATAGAAATTTTGGCAGCATCTCCCCTAAAACTTGGACTTTGCCACCCGGTTCGGGTCCCAACTAATCCGTTCCTCAATCCCTTTAAACAGTCCAGAATCCAAAAAATAAATTCAAAATCAAGCTAAATCCAACTGTCGCCTCATTGGCATATCTCAAGGAAACCGTTTCAAAATCAAATCATTTTCACCCGGTTTAACTCATTTCCAAATCTTTTAAAGAGACGGCTCAATAACAAATCATTTGTCCAAAACCAAGTCAATTAAAATAAACCAAGCTGAATTCAAAAGTGCATTCGAATTTTCACATCATTGAAATAATTGACTCAATTCAAACCAATCCTCAACGGTTTAAACTCAGATTTCAAATCTTTAAAGAAACAACTTTAAAACATTACATTTCACAAAGCCGTACAACAATTCAGCCAACCCAACATCCATAATCATTCGAGTCAATCAAATAATACATAAGGCAATTACAATCACCAAATACACAATATCTCACATTAGTATCCACATGTAATAATTCCAATACATAAAACATAGTTTTTGGAAAGCGCCCCTACCTTAGAACACAATTCCATAACCCAAACTCGTCACAGGAACCTTCTCTCTTAAACCGGGATCACCAACAACTGCAACCTTAGCCCCAAGCTACTCCCGCGATGCCCACAGCAACACTAATCGCAGCATATAATAATCAGGAATGACCCCACGTTACCAAAACTCATTTATTAACCAAACACAACCGAAAACTATCGCGAGACTTTTCGAAACATAATTTCTTACCAGAATGACAACACGAAGCAGCTGCGATTTCGATCTGGCGGCAGCAACAGCTCTGGCGGCGGCCAGAAACTCTGGTGGATCAACTAGAGAAACCGCACAGCATCAAAACCATCTCGAAAACCAAAAAGGCAGAAACCTCAAATGAAACCCTTACCGACAACTTTTCTGGCGACGGCAGAAGTAGCCAGAAGCTCCGGCGGTGGTTCCGGTGGCCTCAGAACTCCGGCAGTGGCGTTGTCAGACTCCGATGGTGTTTCAGGGCAGCTCCGGTGGCAGAAAGGTTTTTTGGTGACCATACACAGCAGACCCCCAACCACAGCAGCAACTAGGAGACCGGCGACCACAGCGGCAGACTCTGACGACACGGTAGCAAGGGCGGTGGAACCACCCACCACCATCGTGCCTCACTCTCTCCGCAAGCCCCCCATGACCGCATTCTTCCTCTGTTTGCGCCTCCATCGACACCGGCGAAGACAGCTTCTATGGCAGTTCTCGGTGGCGATGACACAGGCGGAGATGGCTCCCCCTGTCGCGCTCTCTCTCTCCCTGCTGGAAAAACTCCGATTTCTCTCTCCCTCTGTGCTTGAAGGCAGTGATAAGGTGGTGGTGGCAAACCCTAGCAGTGGCAGCGGCACGGCGTGGACGCGGTGGTTATGAAGGCGCTGCGGCTCCGAGCCCGCGATCATCCCCATTCGCGAGCCAACCCCTTCTCGGTTCTGCTCTCCCTGGCGCGGCGCAAATGGCGCGGTGGTGGCCAAAGATTGGAGCGCGATTGGCGGCGAGCTGGACGAGGCGATGGCGGCGCGGCGGCGATGCTCTTCCTTCCCCTCTTCGCTGCAGCTTAGTCCCCATTTCCCTCTCTTCTACCCTTTCCCGATTTTGCCTTCCCTTTCTTTTTCTTTTCTTGCTTTCAATCAGCTTGCAGCTGCTGCTGCTGCATTAGGTATCCTAGGTGTACTGGGTCAGGGGAACCGGGTAGGGTTTTTAGGGTTAGGGTTATTTGTGTTGAGTTTTAGGATTAGGGCAAAATTAGGTTTAGGGGTAATTTGGTAATTTCAAATAAAATTGAGTACAATATAATAATTGAAACCCAAATTAAATCCAACACTAATTATATATATATATATAGAAAATACCATTGTTCCTCACTTTCACAAACTATTTCCAATGAAATGCCCAAATCTAAAAATTAGGAATAATATAATTATTTTCTCTATTTTCCCAAAATTGTAGTAGTAATATTTAAAATATTAATTATTCAATCCAAATCATATAAATTCCTTATTATTTCATAACTGCCAACTTTATAATTTAAATATAGAGAATAATCCAATAATTATAAAATTAAATAATAACTATAACTTATTTCAAATTCAATAAATCAAAACTTGCTCTAATTATCTTTAATAAGATAATTTTTGAAATTAAAGCTACAGAAATACTGAATTTGAAATTAGCTAATGATAGCTCTTTTTCAAAGGTTTTGTGTCTTACATACCAAAACTGGCATTGATGGTGTTTTCACTCCCAAAATCAAAGTAGAATGGAATGAAGATGATAAGAAGAAGGTGAAACTCAATGCCAAAGTTGTCAACATGCTGAACTGTGCAATCAACTTCGAAGAATACCGAAAGGTTTCAAGATGCAAAACAGCAAAAAAATATAGGATAATCTCCAAATCACACATGAGAACACCACACAAGTAAAAGAGACCATAATTGACATGCTGAGCAAAGAGTATGAGATGTTCTCTATGAAGAAAGGAGAATCAATTGATGTCATGTTCGAGAAGTTCTTTATCATCATTAATAGCATAGATGCTATGGGGATTACTCACGCCGAGCAAGTGCTGGCGAGGAAAGTCTTGAGAAGTCTGACTAAAGAGTGGGAAACAAAGGCTACTGTTATCTCTAAAAGTAGCAACCTAAGTCAAATGACCTATGATAAGCTGAGAGGAAAGTTACTAGCATATGAAATCACTCACATAAAAAAATACAAAAAAAGGAATGACTCTTAAATCATGTAATGAATCATTGGATGATAAATCTAGTGATTGTTTATCAGATGACGAGTTTGTATTTTTTTCTAGAAAACTCAAAAAATGATGAAACTAAGAGGAAAAAGCAGAGGAAGCAGCTCAAAAGGATAAAAAAGGACTAAGCAAGGTCATTTGCCATAACTGTAAAGAAGCTGGACACTACAAATATGACTGTCCCATGTTGAAGAAAGAAGACAAGTCTCAAAAAGACAAGAAGAAGGAGCTTGTGGCCTCTTGGAAAGATCTAGAAAATGACTCTGAAGAAGATGAAGATTCAGACAGCCAGTCTCAAGCCTGCCTTATAGCCGACCACAGCCAAAATGATGAGGTAATCTTTATTGAACCCTCTAATAAAGACCTTCATCTCATGATTGATTATCTCACTAAAAAATTAAGAAATTTTTTGAACTAATGTCATGAACTTAAATATGAAAATGACATCTTAAAAGCTGAAAATGCATTTCTCGAAAAAAAATTGAGGGAAGCCCAAACCACTGTTGATCTTGTTGAAGAAAACAAGTGGCTTAAAGCTGAACTCGATAGTTGTGATAAACAACATTCTGTTATTGGATACTTAAATTGCTTTGAAGAGAATGAAATGTGGCATAGAGAGGTTAAGAATTTAAAACTAGACTTAGCCAAATTTGCTCAACGTTCTGAACATTTTGATAATTTGTTGGCAAGTCAAAGACCTTTTTTTGAAAAGGCTGGATTGGGTTATTGTGAAAAATCAGAATCTGTTTTCAAAATGTCACAATTTAAAAATAAAGCTTCCACTTCAATAGACAAAAGATTTCAAAACCTAAATCCTCCTAAAAAATCAGCAACAAATAAATTCTGTCACATATGTAATAGAGATGGTCATTTTACTATTCAATGTTTCATTTTTGAAAGAAAATTGGTGATAAAAATTACAAAATAGTTGGCAAATATACTGATCTTGGTCAATGAAGATGTTTTAACATTAAAGGATCCAAAAAGATTTGGATACCTAAGGTCACCTAAAAGGTTTGTGCAATTTTGCCTAGCATCCAAGAAGAATAATGACATGTGGTATTTGGATAGTGGATGCTCTAGATACATGACCAGAAAGTCTACATTCTTCATCAAACTTGATAAATATGATGGAGGCTTTGTGACTTTTGGTGTCAATGGTAAAGAAAAAATTGTGGCAGTAGATAAGGTTGGTACGAGTTTTTCAGCTTTCATCAATGATGTATTTCTAGTTGGTGGTTTGAAATATAATTTTCTAAACATTAGCCAATTGTGTGATTTAGGCTATTTGGTTGTTTTCAAGAAATTAGAATGCTTGGTTGTATGTGAAAATTTTGGTGAAATTTTGTTTGAAACTAAAAGATGTAATAATATGTATGGACTAAAACCTTAGAGGAACTAAAAGAACAAAATATAGCTTGTTTTACTTTCATGGACTCTGAAAAATGGTTATGGCATAAGAAATTGGGACATGCAAGCATGTTTTAAATTTCTAAGCTTGTGAAGAAGAATTTAGTTAGAGATCTTCCTAAGATAAAATTTGACAAAGACATCACTTGTGATGCTTGTCAATTAGGTAAACAAACTAAAAAAACTCTTTCAAACCCAAGGATGACATCTCAACCAAAAGACCATTGAAAATGCTATATATTGATCTTTTTAGTCCTACAAGGACTCAAAGTCTTGGTGGTAAGCACTATGGCTTAGTGGTGGTTGATGACTATACTAGGTTTGGATGGGTTCTTCTTAACTCTTAACAATGATACCTTCATTGCTTTTTCAACTTTATGCTAAAAGATCCAAAATGAAAAAGATTTGAAAATAGTTTGCATTAGAAACGATCATGGAAAAGAGTTTGAAAATCAAGATTTTGAACCATTTTGTGATGAATTTGGTATTTCACATAATTTTTCATGTCCTAGAACACCTCAATAAAATGGGATTATTGAAAGGAGAAATAAAAGCCTTCAAAAAGTGACTAGGGCGATGTTTTGTGCAAATAAAATTCTAAAAATTTTTTAGGCTGAAGCTGTAAATACAGCTTGTTACATTCTAAACCAAACCATTATTAGAAAAGTCTTAAAGAAAATACCATATGAGATTTGGAAAGGAGAACCACCAAATCTTAAGTATTTTCATGTTTTTAAATGCAAATATTTTGTGTTGAACACTAAAGACAATCTTGAAAAATTCGATCAAAAATCTTATGAAGGTATCTTTGTTGATTATTAAACTACTAGTAAAGCCTATAAGGTTTATCTCAAAGAACATAGAATAATAGAGAAGTCCATATATGTCTCTTTTTGTGATTCTAATACCATTTCAAGTGTTATTGAAGAAAATGATACAAGAACTGAAGCTGAATTGAGTTTTCAAAAGATTAAAGAAGAAGATAAATTAAAACCCTCTTTGAAAAATGCTGTCTCTGATTTTGCGGATCAAAATGTAGGAGACAATTCTATTTTGTCTCCTACTGAAGCAGAGAATTTTGGTAACGTGAACAATGCAGAATTGAATCAGGTTCTACCTAAAGTCACCTCACCAAAGGCAAGAGAATGGAAGTTCTTGAAGAACTATCCTCATGAATTCATCATTGGAGATCTCTTTCATGGAGTCACCACAAGATCTTCAAGTAGAAAAAGAAACAAACTCAATAACTTCGCTCTTATATCACAAATGGAATCCCAAAATGTGGAAAAAGGATAAAGACAATGGAAGAAGAGTTGGTCCAATTTGATAAAAATGAGGTTTGGACTCTAGTGCCTTATCCAAATGGTAAGAAGGTAAGGGGTACTAAGTGGATCTTTAGAAATAAATTGGATGAGAATGGAAGTGTTGTTAGAAATAAAGCTAGATTAGTAGCTCAAGTTATGATCAAGAGGAGAGAATTGACTTTGACGAGTCATTTGCTCCGGTAGCTAGAATGGAAGTAATAAGATTATTGCTTATCTATGCTACCTATAAGGGATTTAAACTCTTTCAAATAGATGTTAAGTGTGCCTTTTTGAATAGTTTTATTGATAGAGAGGTATACATAGCTCAATCCCTCGGTTTTGAAAATAAATTTTTTTTCAAATCATGTATTTAAACTTTCAAAAGCTCTTTATGGTTTGAGACAAGATCCAAGAGCTTGGTATGAAAGGCTTAGCTCTTTCTTTTTGAAAAATGGTTTTTAAAGGGCACTACGGATACTACTCTGTTCATTAAATATTCTAATGATCATTTCATACTTGTTAAAGTTTATGTAAATGACATTGTATTTGGATCGGCAAATGAAACCTTGTGTGAAGAATTTGAAAAATTAATGACTAATGAGTTTGATATGAGTATGATGGAAGAACTCACATTTTTTCTAGGACTCCAAATCAAATAAACTCCTAGTAAAATTTTTGTACACCAAGGTAAATATGCCAAGGAGTTAGTAAAGAAATTTGGTTTAGAAAATTTCACACCAATGAGTACTCCGATGCATCTAAATTCTAAACTTCAAAAGGATGAAAATAGAAAAGATGTTGATGAAACAATGCATAGAAGAATGATAGGATCTCTCATGTATCTAACATCCTGTAGACCGGATATTGTTCAAAGTGTGGGTGTGTGTATTAGATTTCAATCCCACCCAAAAGAATCACATCTTTCGGCTGTAAAAAAGATCATTAGATACATCAAAAGGCACGACTGATTTTGGTATTTGGTATCCTAAAACTGACAAATTTTGTATAGTTGGGTATTATGATGCAGATTTTGCTAGAGATCGTGTTGATAGAAGAAGTATTTCTGGAATGTGTTGCTTTCTTGGACAATTCCTGAATGTGTGGTCAAGCAAGAAGCAAGCTACTGTTGCTTTATCAACGGCTGAGGCCGAATATATCTCAGCTTCTTCTTGTTGTTCTCAATTAATATGACTTAAAACACAACTTGATGATTACAAATTGCAATTCAATAGTATCCCTATGTTTTGTGATAATTTGAGTGCCATAAATATCTCTAAAAATCCTGTTTTGCGCTTAAGAACTAAGTACATTGAAGTTAGATTTCATTCAATAAGAGAACACGTGTAAAAGGGTACAATTAACATTTAATTTGTAAAATCTGAGGATCAATTGGCAGATATCTTCACTAAACCTCTATGTGAAGATAGATTCTGTAAATTGAGAATTGCTTTAGAGATTGTTAATTCTGAATTCTTGAATTGAAATTGATTAACAATTTTTTGGTTGATTTTGTCTCTTATTTCACAGGGAGACAAAACTAGGCAGATGATGACTCCCTTTAGGTTTCATGAAGTTCAGACAATGAGTTAAGAATTACTACAAATTTGAATGTGAACTAAATCTAAGGTGGCCTTGTATGTTTCCTTAACACCACCATTCGGCCCAAGAGAAAGATATGTTGTTTTATGAAGTGGGCCTTTTTCTTGTTTTGATCATCAACATAAAAGGAGAGTATTTAATTTTGTGATAATTTAAGTCAAATCAGTCAGTTACTTTTCAAAATCTTTTTTATGTATCTTTTCAAAACTGCCTACATCAATTTTAAATTTCAAAGATTTATTCATTTCATAATGCAGTTTTCAAAGAAACCCTGAGCATTTAAAGCAGCTTTTGATTTGATAACTTTTCATCTTCCTCATTACTCCACTTTGTCACTCTCTCTTATTTTTACCCTCTTTTTATTTTCTTTCATGATGAGAAAGAAAGTTGCAACTTGTAGAGAAACAGGAACAATTTGTCCTCCTTGTAATCTTCCTCCTTCCAGGCCTCAATCTCATACTCATATCCATAAACACTCACACTCGTCCTCCTCGCACTCCTCTCAACCTCCAGAGTCAATGGCGTGAACCAAAACCACAAACCCCAGACCTTTATCAGCTACACAAGAGGCTGGCTCTTCGAAGGCTAAAGTAACAAAAGGCAAAAGGCCTATGACAGAAGAACCCCATCTTCTCCTCCTTTTCGCTCGACTTCTCATCCTCTAAGACGCTCAACCCCTTCCTCACAACCATCCAAAGGTGACAAAAGACCTTTTCTTCACTCTGTCAAAGAACACATTTACCTAGACCCTGTTACATTCAAAGCCCATTTTGGAAAACGTCATCACTCTCATTTTGATCCTCTAAGGTTTCTTTTTTGCATGGACTTTGAATTTCACAAAGACGTCATTTCAAAAATACCTCTATGTTCTTCGTATGTTGCTTATTTGAATTCATTGGCTGAAAAAAAAATAAACTTTCTTGAAATTTTTCAAGCTTTAGATTGGAAAAGGCTGTTTGAAATCCGAAAACCTGTTTATCCTAACTTGGTCAAAAAATTTTATGCAAATATACAATATAGTGAGGATTGTGTTCACTCATGTGTTAAAGGCTATCAAATACTTTTAAATCATGAAAACATCAGTGAATTCCTTGCTTACACGAATGTAGGAGTCAATGCCTATATCTCTGGAAAGTGGGATAATCATCTTGAAGTTTCTTACCAAGATATTCTGGCCAACATATGTGAAAACATCTCCCTCATGGATGGTGTCACTCCCACTCATGAAGTCTTAGGTCCTTCCCATGTACAACTTCACCGTATCATCACACATATCTTGCTGCCAAAGTAATTCTTACCAAAGGGTCACCCTTTGTGATACCCTGGTCCTATATGCCATCCTCAATAAAATTCAAATATCTTTTGCTTATCTAATGATGCGCCACATGTTTGATTGTATTAAAAGTGATAAAAATGTTTCACTTTCATATAGAATATTTTTGAGATGCATCTTTGAGTATTTTGGTGTTGATCGAAGTAATGAGCTTGAGGAGAATAAAATTTCATCACTTAAGGGTGGTGGTGCAGTGAAGCAATCCAAAAGAAAAAGCTCTAAGGCCACCAAGGATACGGTCATGGAGAAAACAGAAGATTAAAGCCTCCCTCCTCATTCAGTTGCAGACACTTTCAGCTCACATAAATACTTGATTAATAGAATTGTTAAAGATGTGCTTCAAGAATTTGTCAATCTAACTAAATAGATAGTCAATTCTAGTCAATAATTTTGAAGACTTACAATAAAAAATAAGAAATCATTGCAAAAGTCTCAGAGTAGAGTTGAAGTACTTTTAAAGTACCTTGACAAGTATTGTCTATGCCAGAGAAAGAGAACTTGAAAATTGAGGATGAGGACTCTGATGCCTAGTATATGTCTCCTGATGCTACTGTTGAAGTTTAATGTTTTGCTTCTGCTTTCTGAACTCTTATCTTGATGAAACACTCCTTTTATTTTTCTGTCTTTTGGATACTTCTTTAAATTTTTTTTAGGATAACTGTAATAGATCTAGACTTTTCACCATGTTAATTAACAAGATTTCTTAGTTTACTATTTTGGTATGCTTATTACTTTGCTTTTCTGTAGGTTCTTTCTTTAATAACAAAAAGGGAGAAAGAAAATGAATTGAATATGGGCTGTCTCTGTTATATCTGCCAAAAGGGGAGAAAGAAAGAAAAATAAAATTAAAAATGACTGCCTCTCTATTTTGAATTGAAAATTTTTTATTTTTAAAATTAAAAGTGGCTACTTCTGATTTGAACCCTGTTTTGAACTTGTGATGAATTGTTTGAAACTTAAGAAATAATTGATGCTTTGGTCTATGTTTAGATGATGATTTAATGCTGCTTATAATTTGATTTTGTGCTTTAAAATTTGCGGCTTGATCTGGTTGTGTATAGAACTTAGTGTCTAAATTTTTTAAAGTTTATGATTGAACTAGCTTTGATTTTTGCTAGCTTCAAGGATGGGTTATGAGAATTTTAGCCTTGATATATAATCAAATATATTCCCTAAGTTTTAGCTGTTTAAAAATGATTGGATGTTTGACATTATTCTTGTGAAAAGTTTGATGGTATCAAGTTATAAAATACAAACATTAGGGAGAATTTGAAGATCAAAAGAAAGGGGGAGCTTCATGTCAAAGGAAACTTCAAAAAAAGTTTCTAAAACTCCTTTCCTTTCTTTTAATATATTTTAATAATGTTTGTCATCAACAAAGAGATGGTTAAATTTAGTGAACTAAACTATGATTAAGATGATGTCTAAATATTATTGGGTTAATTATCAATTGTTTGTGTAATGTTTGGTTTAGTATGTAGAAATTAAACCAAGTTAAAACTGGTGGCCCAAGAAGCATGAAGTTAAGCCCGAATTGAATTTGGCCCAAATACACATACACACTCAAGGCCCAATGTTCATTTGCCTCCATCTCAAATGCTTCTCATCTGAAACAAAAACGGGTCCTTAGCAAAATAAAAGAATAAAAACACATTAGTCCAAATCAAGCCCAATCGATGGCCTTACCCAAATTCACACACTCAACTTAGTTGCTAAATAAGTAATGAGATTCCATTTCATTTGAAATACACTTTCTTTACTCACTGAACTAAAAATTCTCTCTTCTCTCTCTTCTCTTTCTTTAACATTACATCATCTTTGAAGCAAGAAGAGAGAAAAAAATTCTGGAGCTAGGACACGGCCAAAAACAAAAAAGTTATTTTCATTCTCAAGCAAGAAAAAAAGGACTACAATATACAGAAGACAAATTTCATCTGAACAGAGGATCAAAAAAAGGTATTTTTCATATTTGTGCTTCAACAAGGAACGTTGAAAAAATCCTCTAAGTCACAAGCACCATTCCAGAAACTATGAAAAAAATTGAAGTCAATGGTGCTCTGCTATGGATCTGCGATCAAGAAACAAACTTGGGGCCAAAAAAAGAAAACACGGTCCAGCTTTAAGAAGCATGAAGAAAAAGGATGAAAGAGAAAGGTATGGTTGCATGTCACTGCTTCTGCTCTCTCTTACCTCTATGAACGCCGCTGCTGATTCTGTTATTGGGAAAAGAAAAACTAACATGTGCTGAAGTAAGGTTTCAAGTTTAGGAAACTTCACTCTTCTATAATAAGGGTGAACGACCAAGGATTGGAGTAACGAGTGAGATCACAAGTTTCGGTTCTCATAGCTCACTGAGCTGTAATATTCTTCTCCTTCATAATTTTTATTTTGTATTTTTTTCTCAGTTTAGTATGTCTGAGTTTCATTGATAAAAGGCAAACATGGTGAGATTTGTAAGAAAAAGTCAATGAGTGAAAAAAGATAAAGAGCTAGACTTGGAGAAAAAAGTCTAAGTTATTTCAGAAATCTTTTGTATGTATTTCTGTTTTATAGTCATGATCCTAAGGGATTCCCTTGCAAATTAGGTTAGCATTTTGTAGTTGAAAGTTAGGGTGAATCATAGTCAAGTTTAGATTGGGTTAGAATCTGAACTTGTCCTAGATAGGATTGGGGTATATCCTAGGGAGAATTGGTATTTGTAATCTGTTGAAAAAAATAGTAAAATTTCATCATTGTTATGATGGAAACTGGATGTAGGCTATATTATACTGGATAGCCGAATCAAGATACATCTATATGTTAATCTCTATTCTCTTCTATGTTTTTGGTTCTGCACTAAGGAGACAAAAATAAAGTATTTTCTAAAATATTCACTGAACTTCGTTTTATCACAATATTCCTTGCAAGGAATACTGTTCTGACTCTTAACGCGTCAGGAGACAAAACTAAAATTTCTCATGTATTCATTGACAGAATGCAAAATTACAAGTAAAATAAAAAAAAAGTCAAGATTTAATTCTCTTTTCTTAACAATTGATTACTATTAATATGGACGAGGGAAAAAATAAGAAGGACACAAGAATACAAAAATTAGTGCAAAAATATAGACAAATAAGAAATAAAATGAAAATGACATATTTATACAAGTTAACAACGTATTATTCTAGCTAATTAATAAACTACTTTTAAACATGATCTTAACAGAGTCAATATAATATAGAGGACTGTGTTGTATTTACATTTCTGATGTTTTAATTGTATATAGAACAATCTTATTAATGGAATTATATAGGAAAACTCTGTTTTCCTTGTTGATTATTCAATAAAGGAGTTGTACTATTGCATGTAAGCTTTCTATTCAAGCAATACTCTTCACTCAATTCTGCTGATGATTTTGCTTTTCCCCATAAAACAGCATAAAATCCAATTGATAGTATCCCTGCTCCAATAACACTGCAAACATGGAACAATCAACAATTAAAATTTCAATAAAAAAAATATCTGAGCAAATAATATCAACATCAATAAGTAAGTGTACTTTTTCCATAAATTTTTACCTTTTTGGACTAAATCTTGTGTTTATGATTTTTTTTATTGAGAAATGCTAGAGGATCGATAAAATTTATTATTTTTGGTTATTAATTTTAGTCATTAGTTTAATTTTATTAGTCTAATAATTTAATAATATTACTTTTAACATACTTTTAAATATTAATAATTAAATAATAATAAAAAATAATAAATTTTGTTGTTTTTCTAATATTTCTTTTTTTATTATTTTGAGATATTCTTATAATATTTATTAAATTTTAAATATTTTTAATTAAATTTTAGATTTTTCTTTTTTTGATAATTTACACGTATTCGACACAAGGTATTAGAACTCAAAAAATTAATCCACTACAAAAACAAAGCAAAAGAAAACAATATAACACAAAAAAAAAAACACAAAACATTTCAAAACATTACTTGCACTAACACAGAGATCATTAAATCATACATCAAAAGATCATCTTCTTATATCTTCTTACTTTAAAAATTTTCGGATATTTTTCATTTATATTAAATGTTGGCTGCAATGTGGCTGAACAATATTAACTTCTAAGCAGATTTCTTCATATTTTAAAACCAAAACTAAATTTCTTATTTTATAGAGATAAAAAAAAAACTTGTGAAGCTCAAATTTTGTACCTTCCAATATACAAAGCATCACCAAGGAATATAACACTCATTGCAGCAGCTATGACAACTGATAGTGGCTTGAAAGTTGATACATAAACAGGGCCTTTAAGATGTATTGCCCATGTATGAACCACACTCACCAGGCACCCACAAAATCCCTACACATAATAAATTAAATTGCACAATTCACATTTCAATATTTTCCTTTCAATAATAGCTTACTTGATTTGAACTTTCTTACTGAGAATATAACCGCCAATAATGTTATGTCAAGTTTCAGCCTCCAAACACTGAAGCTTGATTCAACAAGTATGCATGCTGGCGCAGATATAAGAGTCCCGCACAAGTTGTATAAAAACACCACAACAAGTTCTACCGGATATTGTTCCATAACTTGCGTCTATTGAGGGAAAAAATAAAAGGACATTAAATTGTGGAAAATATGACTTTGACTCAAAAAATTTTAGAGTAATATGCTAACCCAGTGCTCAAGAATTTTTATTTCCAAACAAGTTTTGATTACTGATATTATTTTCAAATCTTCTATTATGTTGCATAAATTAGTTTCATATCAAGTTTTTTTTGTTAGATGCTAGTTATTTAGTCAAATTAATTCTCATTGTTATTTGAAAAATATCTGAAAGTTTCTAAAGTTTTTAAAATTTTTTATATTAGTTTCTTTGTATAGACGAATTTTATTAGTGTCTAAAAAAAATTCTCATGTGATTACTTTTTCTAACAGTATAAAAGATTATAAACCAATTTAATAGTAAAAATTTGTTAAAGAATAAACTGTTCTCTAAATTTTGAAGAAATTATTTAGAGTATTACTCTAAATTTAAATTTTATGCACTTATAATGACGATATTCACAAATAACACTGAGAATAAAATATAAAAGATAGGAATACAAAATTTAATATTTTTATATTTTATTTGATAATTTGATAATAAATTAAATATAAAAAAATAAGTTATGAAAGTCTAATTAAATTTTAGTTTTTTCTATAAAATCTTTAAGAATAAAATCACAATGATAAAAACTATAATTATAAAAAATTGATAGAAATAATAAACAAAACTATTTTTTAATTGCCTATTTTTAAAGAAATTAATGATTAATTTTTCACCTTTTTTAGAAAAAGTATTATAGACTGATTTAATTTATTATTTTGTTAAAAGCGATTAACATGTTTAATATTTTAAAATATTAAAAACTAATATGTAATTAAAAAAAATAATTTGTTAAATATAATGAAATTTTGTGAGGATGAATTTAGAGAGATTTACTGAGATTTAGTTTAATTTACCTGTACAATAAACCAAAGTGGAGGTAAAGTGTATGAAGCAGCAAGTAAGAAGGCCCCAAGAACCCAATCCTCTTGTGAAGACGATGAGCTGAGTAGTGATGATGAAGAAGCAGAAGCAGATAACACAATAGGGCCCTTGTAGAGCGTTACTACAAGGGCACCAATGATTGATACAATTGAACCTATTATTTTGGCCTGAGTGCTCGAGCTTTTCAATGTTGCTTTTTCCATCCTTCAGTTACTCATGAGAATAATAATTCACAAAGGTTAAGGTAAATGTGCATTTCATTTTAGTAATAATACTGTCTTTTTCTTTTTATAGGTGAAAAGGAAAACAAGAAAGACAAATAATAGCAGATTAGTTGTAGAATTTTGATTATTAATAAACCAAATAAAATAAAAAATTTATTTAAGTTTCTAGTAGCGGTTGGTGAAAAAATAGAGACTGAAAGACTCAAACTGAAAGATAGAGACAGAAATAAATCTTAGTATTCTGTTTGGTGTAAAGTGAGAGACAAAAATTAAAATAAGAATGAAACTCTAATTTAATTTGTACAAAAGATAAAATTAAAATTAATTAATTAAAATGAGGGTATTTTAAGTATAAAATGTTATTAAAGTTTCAGTCTCTATCTCTAAAAATTTCAATCCCCTGTGTCTTCACTTTTTGGAAGTACTAAAATACTGAAATTTTAGAAACAGAGATTGGAACTAAAATTTCAGTCTTCGTTTCTAAAATTTCAGTGCCTTTCAGTACCTCCAGAGACTGAGGACACATGGATTAAAATTTTGAAAACAGAGACTGAAACTTTAATAATATTTTTTATTAAAAATATCTTTATTTAACTTTTTAAATTTCAAATTTGTCCCTCAATCTCCTTATTTATTTTAAATTAAACATAATACTGAGACATAATTTACTTCAATATATTTTACATTAATTACAATATACAAATTTAATTCAGTCTCAGATTCTTTGTCTCTCCCTTCCAATCTTAGTTACTCAGTCTTAGTATCTCTTCTAAACGGAACCTAATAATTTAGTAGAATATAAAATATTATATCTTGATTAAAACGTAAAGACATGATAGAGTGAGTAGTACAGTTAGCTTGTAGTGCAAGAAAATGAGAGTTTATAGAGAATTCTGTTAAGTTGGTTATCTTGGTTAACTTAGTTAAGTCTGATGTAGTTGAACTAATGACATAGGAATTGGGGTTTGTAGTTAGTTGTTGTGGTTCTTATTTTATTTCTTTGTTCTACATTGTTGTGTTGAGTTTTGTAATTAACAAAAAAAATAATCTAATAACTCAACAGCTTGAAGTCGATGACATCGTTTCAATTTGTAGCTATAACTATGTGAACAAGTATATTTCATGAGAATATATAATAATTCCTTAACTCTTGACTTGCAAAGTATTTTATATTTTATGATGTTGAACGAGAATTGAACAAAAATTACCTGAATAAAATAGCGAGTACGTAAGTAAAAGCTGGTATAAGGTTACTAAGAGCAGAAGCGAGAGTAGGTGAACTAAACTCAAGTCCTTTATATCCAATAAGTTGAAATATAAACCTGCCACATTAAATACCAGCAACTTTAATTTAATCATGTACCTATATATATATACTTTGATATCAATAGTATATTTAGTAGACGCTAAATTCTAAGCATTTGTCTTCATGGATATTTGATGACTAGGTAAGTGATAATTAAATGTTACTATGAAAATTTGATACATCATTAGATATCAAAGTATTTGAATATACCTTCATATCCATTTGTGTTCTAAATTTTCACAATGACATAAAAAAGAAACAGAGTAAAAATATGCACATGGTGAATTTGATTTTTTTTTTATACTCACAGAAAATTTTAATGTTGACAGTAATAGTAATTTTTTGCGATACTGAATTCTGTTTAAGGGTTTGTCGCTGACCAATAGGTTACTGCATGTATAAGGCGGGATTCAAACTCCTAACATTGACTTAAGCGGACTAGTGAGCTAATCACTAAACCAACCCAACTTGATTACGATAATAGTAATTTAATGTGTATATTATTCACACAAAACATGTAGGTTTAAAAACTATTTATAATACATATACTTATATAAACATTCGTAATAAAAAAGTCAAATTACCCTTCATCCATCTGAAAATAATTGTCCTTTAAGATTTGACTATGCATATTAAGAAAATCATTAAAATTATGAGTTTCATAGAATTCGCCTACTCCTTGGCGAACTTAGTATTCAATGAGAAGTTCGCCTATCCTCGGCGAACTTGGAAACGGTTCGCGGCACTATATAAGCCATGGTCTCTATTCAGTTTTCATTTTTTTTTTTTTACTTTTCTTTTCTCTCTTCTCCTTCTTTGTCAATTATGTTAAATCTCAATTAAATTTTCTGTTTCTACAGCACTTGACTTTTTTGTGTTTGGTATTCATCACTTTCAGATCATTTTGTTCTTTCTATTTCTGTTAAAATTTATTTCATACAATATATTTTAGTTTTAAAGAAGTTTTACTTACTATATCACGATTACATAGTTAATTTAGAGAACATTATTATGTTAGTTAGAGTAAATAGTATGATATTTATTTTAACTTTAGTTGTGTTATATGTTAGAGTATGTCAAAGAATTATATAGTTATAGCAAACTTTTATTTAGTTTAATTTATGACATGATAGGAAATTAATTAGAATTCTAATATGTTTGATAAGAAGTTTGTTAAGTTGAAAATAATTTATTTTAATTTATTTATTGATTGTGGTGTAGTTTAATGACATAAAATTTGTTAGGGTATGATTTATAGACGAGATGAGATTGACCACAATTTTGATTGAATAGTACAACTTATTTGTTATATCTTTAATATGTTCAAAATTTAAATTATTGATGTTATATGACACTATAATCTCATTTTTGGTTTAGGGTTCCTGGATTTTGTAGACGAGAAGGAATTATCCACTGCGTCCCTCCGAAAAGATTAAGAAATACTTCAGACAGGCTGGATTTGAGTTCGTGACACAAATGTCAGAGTAAGACCATGATTGGACACTGATCGAAAAATGGCATAAAAATTCACCTATCTGCACGGTGAACTTGGTGAAGTTTGCCAATCTACACGACGAACCTTATGAACTAGACGGAATTCGCCTATATGCACGGCAAACTTGTCCCGGAAACCCAAAAAAAAAAAAATTTCAAAAAATAATAATAGATTTATTTGTTTGGAAAAATAATAGATTTTTTATTTTATTTTAAAAAATCCTTTAAATAATTATCATTTTAAAACAATTAATGAAAAAAAGGCCTGAGAAAGTTAATATTATTATTTCAATTAATATTTAACATAAAAAGAGTGAACATCATAAAAATAAGAATTCATAAAATTTAATTAAAAAATATTTTAAATTCAAACTCAACAAAATTATACTTTTAATAGATTTTATATTAAATTTATTTGGCAACTTAATATAATATTGAATGAAATTAACTATTATAATGTTAGCTTTCTAGCACTATTCGTTAGAGAATATTAATTAAATTTATCCAACTAATAATAACCATATTAAATAATGAATTAAAGGTGACAGCATAAGGAAGAAATAAATACTCCTGCAAGAATAGGATAATTAATAAAAATAAATCTCTTAAATTTATTTAAACTCAAAATGTTTTTAGTTGTTTCCTTAATGTATATGAGTGTATTGGAGGCCTCCGGTACGGGTTGTGAGATGGATCGGGGACCTTTGGGTCGAGGTGGATGTCGGAGTATTCAACTGGAGCAACGAGGGTAGTACCTGTAAAGACACTCCGATGTTCAAGTCAGAATGAATCTCAGAAATATGAGGTATGTAGAGTGAATGACATACCTGAAGGGGCCTAGGGATCCCTTTTATATAGGTGATAGTGAGTATCTTATCTTATTTTATTTGGCTAAGATAAGGGAGACGTTTAAATTTAAATGTTGGTTAGGAGCTCTAGTGGGTCAGTTTCAGCCCTTCTAGAAGGGTGATGTGGTTCGAACCCAGGTAACCGGGTTCGGAGGCCATTCTGGGCGTGGAATCTGTGGGCCGGATCGTAACAGTGCCCCCGCAGCGGGAGAGGGAACAAGGTTGGTCTTCATCGCTGGAGGATACGGTTTTGGCCGTTCATGGCCTTCCTCGGTTTGTCAGAGCAGGAGGTAAGGTTATTGGGGATTTTCTCAATGGGCCTACCTATTGCAGAGGGGCGGCGCATCGGGTCCTAGAATGGGCCGGTTGGTAGAGTTCGTCAGCTTTGTAGTCTATATTGCGGTTGACGTGAACTTTCCGCCTTCCTGTGCCCGTTTCGTCTCCCAATGCGTGCTGTCAGTTGCATTTTTAGAGAGAGCGTTTATTGCGAGGGGGCGCTTGGGCTGCCTTCCCAGTTTTGTCCTGCGTGTCTTGTTTAATTTGGGTGGCAATTTTGTCTTTTTACTTTTCGAAACCGTTTCGATTATTGCTTTTCTTCCTTCGCTTGTTTTATTTCCTGGTTCCTTTATTTTCGCTTGCCCTATGCTCTTCCTTTCTTCTCCTCCTTGTGGTATATTGCTTCACATCCTGCATCCTCCGTCCGTTGCTCTTCGTTTGTTGTTTCCTGCTTCGGTGCTTTCCATACTTACGCTCAATTTATTAGGTTGGTGTTCTCTCTATTATTTTCCTTGGCTTGCATGTGTTAGGACTGTGGCCATCTGTTTTGTTCTTTAGTGTTGTGTTTCGAATAGGGTGGTGGGTTTTTCCTTTTGAGGGGATGAGCACCACTTTGTAGTTGGCAGTAGGTAGTGGCATTTGTTTCATTTTCTCCACAGTTTTTTGTCGCGCGGTTTGGGCTGATTGTGGTGCTCATCTCTATTTTAGGTATGGCTCAGCGGAGGACTGACGGTATGGGTGCTCCGGTGATTCTAGTCGGAGGCGTTCCCTCCCTTTATTCCTGGGTGACCAATGATGTTTGGGGTACACCGTCTCGGATGTCGGAGGCAGATCTTCAGCGGCTCCATGATCAGGGGGCTGTTTATGGGGGTGGCAAGGTTGAGCGCCAGTACGAACTCGTCCTCTCCGGGGTTGACGAGAGGGTTTGCTATACCAACCTCAATTCACCGATTGTCCCGGACTGGATTGTGGGTTTATGAGGCGATGTTTACTCGGCTCGACATACGACTTCCCTTTTCCCCTTTTGTTCAGCAGTTGTTGAGCCGGTGTTCTGTGGCACAGTCTCAACTACATCTGAATAGTTGACGGTGATTCAAACTTTCGAGCTTGTGTGTGAGTACCTGGAGCTCCCGATTTCAATGAATGTATTCTTATTTCTTTTCTTATGTACCTTGCCTTCTAAGGATGGAAAATATAAGAAGGGATGTATGTCGTTTAGGGCCCAGCCCGGTCGTCGGGTGTTTGGTTTTGTATAAGGATTCCTTCCATGGTTTCAAGGCGGGGTATTTCAAGGTGCGTCCTGTTAGAGGGAATCACCCCTTTTGGTTGATGTTGGAGGGGGAGCGTCGGTTCCCGACATATTGAAACTTTGGTGCGGGGCCGTCGGTCCTGATGAGGGTCACTCAAGAGTTCTTATCCTCGGAGGATCGGGATATCGCTGGCATCCTCTGGTATCTTTTTGGGGAGCATCCTTTGAACCCTCGGGACGTTATGGGAGATTCCGTGGCCTGTTAGACTTATGTTGTTGTGTGTTTTGTTATTTGGTTGCTTTTTGTTTGTATTGCCGAATTTGAGACTTATACTTTTTCCTTTTACTTTTTGTTTTTCAGTTGAGATGACTGGTGGTTTGACATCTTTGGCAAAGTTGAAAGCTGCCATGGACCAGGAAGATGCATCATCGGCTTCTCCTTCCACCCATTCATGCCGTCCTACCGGGGATTCCCAGGTTGTTTCGCACGAGGTGGTCTCGGCAGGGGCTGGGGATGGTGGTCGTGCTTCCCTGGGTCCAGTGGCTTCGCCCGAGTCGGAGGAGGTAGTCGTGGTCTTAGCTGCCGAGGCTTTTCGGAAGCACCGGAGGCATGAGGAGGTTAGCAGCGAGAATCTGGGGGAGAAGCAGGGACGAATTCAGAAATGATATTATGGGGGGCCAAAAACACATATAATATTAAAAATTATGTAAAAAAATTATATAATATAAGATGTATTACAAAAATATACTGACAGAGAATATATTTTAAAGTAAAAAAAATATGTGTATACTTTTTATTAACGAAGTGGTCGAATCTTCGTATCATAAAATTCACCGATAATAGAATTTGTGTCAAATTTTTCAGTAATTTTTTTTCAATATAATTAAAAGATAATTAGCAAGAAATTCATCTTTTATTTTGTTTCTATGTTATTTTTCATAATATTCATAGTTAAAAAAGATCTCTTAATTATAGCAATTGAAACAGAGAGAATTAATACCAAATGAATAAAAAAAGACGGCCACAAGAAGAAAAAGAATTCACTTTATGATATTTAAAAATTTTTATTTAATTAAAAAATATTAGTAATAATATCTTTTTCAGATTTCTTTAATATTGTTACTTACTTTTAGATATTAAAAATTATTAATATTTAAATTAGACTGAACTTTTATTTATACTAGACAAAATAATAAATAATTTTTTTAAAAAAAATTAAATTATACATAATAACTTATTACTATTAAAAAAGTTGGGGAGCCGAGGCCGCCACTCGCCCCCCCCCCCCCCTTTGTCCATCCCTGGGGAGGAGGGTGTTGTGCCTTCTGTGATGGATCGGAGTTTCGATACTCCGGCCTTCATTGATCGTCACCTAATGCCAGGTATTGAGGGATTTTTTGATGATTGCGATGTGGCTTTTTCAGGCCAAAGCAGTATATCGTTTCCTCCTCCGATTTGCTGTTATAGTTCGGAAGGCTAAGCCCGTGATGGCCCAGGTCGGCCTTTTGGACAAGAAGCTGCGCCAGTCTCAATCCGAGGTGGTAAAGCTGAAGGAGCAGCTTGGGGTGTCTAAGACGGTAAGGGAGAAGGCCGTGAAGGCGTCTGAGGATACCGGGACTGAGCTGCTCCATCTTTCCGAGGTTGAGACTTTGCTTTTATTTCAACTTGGGGGAGAGGGAAGGAAAGCCTTGGACGCTGAGTCTCAAGCCGCCGTTTTTCTAGCCGAGGTGGATACCCTAAAGGCCAAGGTGGCTACAATGAAGGCCGAGGCTAAGGGGCTAAGGAAGGAAAAGAGTGTGCTGTTGTTCGATGCGAAGGCTGCCATTACGGCTATTGAGGGGGGCATTCAAGACCATTCGGGATGGTCTCATCATTGACTTGGAGTAGGGCTTTTGCTTTTATCTTTGTTTTCTGATGTGTTATGCCGACGTAAAGACTTGTAGTTGTTTCTTAGTGTTTTTCTTAGTATTTTGGCCCTGTGGCCTAGTTTTGTGAATTGGTTATTTTGTGCTATTGAATGACTGAGCTTTTTGGGCCGTCTGGACCGTATATCTTTATTAAGTCGCGTTGTCAATTTTAGGTATTGAGGATTTGTTTTTGGGCTGTTCGGGCCTCTTATAAGTCGTTTGTTTTGACTCCGTTTTACTCTTGGGTCGTCTTCGTGACTTAAGGTGTTCGGGCCTATTTCGAAGGTGGGGCGTTGTTAGGTTTTTTGTGGATATCCGCTTTTAGGCCTCGGGGGTGATCAATCCCCAATAGTGGCCGTTCGTTTCTTGCCGTTTTGGGGGAGGGCAAGTATTCGTTAAGGTGGAAAAGGGAGAGGCATAATATAGATGTGAAAAATAGACTTTTATTTATGTCGGGCCTCGTTAAAACCCTCCCTTGTGGGCGGAAAGAGTACCCGAGAAGAGTGTTTAACATGTATATAAAGACAAAAGGAAGGGATTAACTGGAAAAGGGAAAAAGAAACAAAGGGAGGAGGGAAAAACTTGGAGCTTTTTCTTCAGCTACCTATTTCGTGGCAGGGTGTTCTTAGGTGTGGTATCGTCGCAGGTTCGCGGCATTCCACGTCCTTGGTATCTCGGTCCCGTCGAGTCGCTCGAGTTTGTAAGCTCTTTTTCCGATTACTCCCTTGACCCGTTATGGTCCCTCCCAGTTGGGGGAGCTTCCCTTCTCCGGGAGTGAGGGCTCCGATATCGTTTCGTCGTAGGATGAGTTCGTCGCGCGAGAAGTTTCATTGAATTACGCCGTTGTTGTATCTAAGCTTGATTTTCTGCTTTAGGGCCAGCTCTCGCATATGGGCTATGGACCTTGTTTTGTCCGTGAGGTCCCGTTCTGCGTCTCCATCGTTGCCCCCGATTGTTCTTCTAGGGCTGGGACCTCCAACTTCCACTGGGATGATAGCCTCTATGCCATATGTCAGGAGGAACGGGTTTTTTCCTGTGGAAGTCTGGGGGGTGGTTCGATATGACCAGAGGACTGATCCAAGCTCCTCGGCCCAGAGTCCTTTGGCTTCGTCGAGCCGTTTCTTGAGTCCTTTGACTATTATCTTGTTTGCTTATTCCACTTGTCCGTTTGTCTGGGGGTGTTCTACCGAGATGAAGCGCTGGTTTATGGCCAGCCCTTCCAGGAATTCTCGGAACTTCTTGTCGGAAAACTGGATTCCATTGTCTGAGATCACGATCTCGGGAATCCCGAATCTGGTTATTATGTGTCTCTAGACAAACTTTCGGCACTGCGTTGCCGTGATGGAGGCCAGGGATTCGGCCTCGATCCATTTGGTGTAGTAGTCGATTGCAACGATGAGGTATCGGAGTTGTCCGGGGGCCGTTGGAAAGAGGCCAATGAGGTCGAAGTCCCATGTTCCGAATGGCCGGTCTGCCGTGATGGTGATGAGCTGGTGTGGGACAACTTGTTGGAAGTCGGAATGTATCTGGCATTTGTTGCAACTCTTGACCAACTGTATGGCGTCCCTGATAACCGAGGGCCAGAAGCATCCAACTCGGATAATCTTCTGAGCTAGGGCTTTGCCTCTGATATGGTGGTCGTAGCAGCTTTCGTGGATTTCGCGAAGGATGTATTCCGTGTCCCCGGGCTTGATGCACTTGAGCAGGGGTTGCATGAATCCGCGTTTGTACAGTTGTCCCGCCACTATGGTGTAGTTGGCGGCTTCCCTTTTTATCCGTTTTCTTTCTTTAAGGTTTTCGGGTAATACTCCGTTAAGGAGGTATTATAGGATAGGGGAGGTCCATGAGTCATGGTCGGTGATCGGAAGGCTAGTGTTGGTCGTGCTTGATACAGAGGGTGTTTTGACGACTTCCTGTATCAGCGACCGATTTTCTTGTCCTGGCTTGGTTCTAGCCAACTTTGAGAGTAGGTCTGCCCTTGCGTTTCGTTCCCTGGGGACGTGTTGGACGGTTACATGATCGAATTCTTCAGTTAGCCCTTTTACTTTGGTTAGGTATTGTTGAAGCAGGGGTCTCGTGTTTCGTAGTCTCCGTTGATTTGGGAGTTGACTACGTGGGAGTCGCTGCACACCTCCAAGATCTTTGCACCGACCTCTTTGGCTAGTGTCAATCCAGCCAAGAGAGCCTCGTACTCTACCTGGTTGTTGGAGATCAGAACTCGTACCGAACGGATTGTTCAATCACAATCCCGTTTTGTTTTTGAGTATCACCCCAGCTCCACTGGAAGTGGTGTTAGATGAGTCATCTACATGCAGCTTCTAAGTTTCGATGGCAGAGTTTCCCAGAGTCATCTCGGCGATGAAGTCTGCCAGGGACTGTGCTTTAATCACGTTACGAGATTTGAACTTTATTTGGAATTGGGACAGTTCTATGGACCATGCTAGCATTCTCTCCGCTAGCTCGGGCTTTTGTAGGACTTGCCTGACCGCTTGGTCAGTTCGGACCGTAATGGGGTGAGCCTGGAAGTATTGTCAAAGATGTGGGAGGCTGTGAGGAGTGTGAAGGCGAGTTTCTCGAGGCGAGAGTAGCGTGGCTCCATGTCTTGGAGGACTTTGCTTATGACGTAGATAGGCCGCTATGCCTTATTCTCGTCTTCTCGGACAAGTGCTGCCGTAAGTGCTTCTTCTATTATAAATAGGTATAGGTAGAGGGTCTCTCCCGTTTGGGTTTTAGCAAAAATGGTGGGTTCCGCTAGGACTTTCTTGAAGTGTTGGAATGCCTCTTTGCATTCTGCTTCCCACTTGAAGGGAATCCCTTTCTTCATAAATTTGAAGAAAGGGATTGCCTTCTGGGCCGACGTGCTGAGAAATCGGGATAGGGCGGTTAGTCGGCCAGTCAGTTTCTGGATGTCTTTCAGGTTTTTTGGACTTGCCATTTCAAGGATAGCTCTACATTTCTTGGGGTTTGCCTCTACCCCGCGTTGCGTGATCATGAACTCGAGGAATTTTTCTGCTTCCATTCCGAAGGTGCATTTTGTCGTGTTAAGGCGCATTCGGTGCTTCCTCAGAGTGTTTATTGCGAGCTCAAGGTCGTCGATGAGGTGCTAGCCGAATTTGGTCTTGGGGAGCATGTTATCTATGTAGACTTCCAGCCTAGACCCGGACAGGCCTTGGAATATCTTGTTGACGAGCCTTAGGTAAGTGGCTCCAGAATTTTTTAGGCAGAAGGGCATGACTGTGTAACAGTACGTGCCGTCGAGGGTCATGAAAGCCGTTTTCTCCTCGTCGGGTTAGTGCATGGGTATCTGGTTGTACCCGGAGTATGCATCCATGAAGCTGAGATATTGGTGACCGGATGCAGTGTCTACCAGCCGGTAGATGTTTGGTAGGGGGAAGGCGTCTTTTGGACATGCTCTGTTCAAGTCCGTATAGTCGACGCACATCCACCACTTCCCATTAGCTTTCTTGACTAACATGACGTTAGTCAGCCAGGTCGCATAGGGTAGTTCTCGGATGAGGCCTTCCTCGAGGAGGGCCTTAACTTGTTTCCTGAATTCGACGGCTCTATGAGGGGACATTTTTCGTCTCCTCTTTGTCACAGGTTTGGCCTTAGAGTCCATGGCTAGTCGATGGGACATTAAGTCGGGGCCTATTCCCGGCATGTCGGCGGGGGTGAACGCGAACAAGTCTCTGCTCCATTTTAGGAGGCTGTGAGATCTTCCTTAAGGTTGTATGGGAGGTTCCTATTGATGAACGTGTATTCCTCTTTGATGTTCCCTATTTGCAGTTTTTCCATGTCTCTCTCTGGTTCCAGTCTAGGTTGCCCGTCTTGTCGGGAATCCAGGTCAGCTAAAAAGATGCCGGCCGCGTCGCGGGATCTCTTCTGTAGGGCTAGGCTGGTGTTGTCGCATTCTACTGCGATTTCCTGGTCTTCGTGGATTGTTCTGATGGAGCCGTCTTCTGCAGTGAACTTCAAGAGTAGGAATTTGGTGAAGATGACGGCAAAGAGGTCGTTGATTATTTTTCTTCCGAGGATAACGTTGTAAGCGGTGGAGTCTTTGAGAACCACGAACTCGGATAGGATTGTCTTCCTTTGGTTCCCTGTCCCTATGGTAAGGGGGAGGACGATGGAACTGTCTGTCTTGAGGAAGTCATCTCCGATTCCGGTTACTCCGTTGCGGTGTTTATGGAGGTTTTCATTGCAGAGTCCAAGCTTGTCAAAGGCTCTTCTGAAGAGGATGTTGGAATCTGCTCCCGTGTCTACCAGTATTCTTCTGACCAGCCCGGTTCCAATCTTTACCGAGATAACGAAAGGGGCGTCTTCCGCCGAGGTGCCGTATTGGCAGTCCTCGGGGTAGAATGTTATTGCATTACTGGTGGTGATGGTTAGGATTTAGTTTCTAACTGCCAAGATCTTGAGATCCTTTTTTAGTGCCGATTTTGATTTTCCTAGGGTTTCCTTGCCTGTGATGATGTGCACGACTATGACCAGGTCTGTCTCTGGGCTTTCCCTTAGGGTTTGTCTTTGCGTTCTTAGGTTGCGTCCTTCTCTTTCTGGTGATCTTTCTTTTTCTGTGCATTTCGGTTCTTTGATGATCTTGGCAAAGTCGGGGAGCTTGCTGTCTCATATAGCTTGTTCGAGTGCGTCCTTTAAGTCGAAACAATCTTGTGTCCTATGTCCGTATCCTCTCGTGGATTCATCCTGTCTCTGGGTGACTCCGATCAAGCTGATGGGGTGTTTGGATTTTGTGATTCTGGTGGTGAATTGGGTCATGAATTTTCTCGATATATCATGGAAGCCAGTTATGGACCCGTTAGGGAGGGCGTTAAATCATTTAATCGTAGGCACGGCTAGGATTACTGGGAAGGCCCTGCATCGGACCGCATCGGCGGCTCCTTCCAGGTTCATCCTGATCTCGAAGACCATTAGGTGTTCCTGGGGGTCTTTGGTTTCGTCATACTTCATATTCGTGGGTTTGTCGAAACCCTTAGGGAGTTTTGCTTTTAGGATTCTTTTCGTGAAGGGAGTAGCTCCCATTATCACGTGCTCGCTCCTCGTGCGTTTGGTCTCTCAATGACGCCAGCCGTCATCCGCGTTGCGCCGGAGTTCCGGGTCGAGGGATACCCTGCGCTCATGCCTTTTTCCGTGACGCCATTCGGGTGACCTGTAACGGCCGGTCTCGCGGCGGGATCTTAGTCTTGTGGTGGCGTAGCTTCCGTTCTCTGTGTGGTGTCCTTCCTTGGCGGTTACCCGGCCTTCGAGTTCCTGTACTCGGAGGCAGAGGTCTTGGATTATTTGGGCGGCCTTGCCTCCTAAGTTTTCGGGTGCCCGTGTTTCAATGATTGCGGGGCCGTTTTTTTTGTTTTGCGGAGGGGTAGTCTGGCGAATAGTGCTTGCTATCCTTCCATGGGTGTGGGGTGTAGCTTCTCGGTGTTTGGGAGTTGGGTTCCTCGTTCGGGAGTTATTGTGGTGGCTTGGGGATTGTTCCTCGAAGACGTCTGCGATTCCGTCACGACGTTGTAGGTCCCCACAGACGGCGCCAATATACTGGAGGCCTCTGGTACGGGTTGTGAGATGGATCGGGGACCTTGGGGTCGAGACGGATGCCGGGGTATTCAACTAGAGCAACTGGGGGTGGTACCTGCCAAGACATTCCGATACTCAAGTCAGAATGGATCTCAAAGGTATGAGATGTGTAGAGTGAATGACATACCTGAGGGGGTCTAGGGCTCCCCTTTATATAGGTGATGGTGAGTATCTTATCGTATCTTATTTGGCTAAGATAAGGAAGACATTTAAATTTGACTGTTGTTTAGGAATTCTAGTGGGTTAGTTTCGAACCTTATAGAAAGTTGATGTGGTTCGGACCCGGGTAACCGGGTTCGGAGACCATTCCGAACGTGAAATCTATGGACCAGATCCATAACAATAAGCAATTATAACAAGATAATTATTTTTATTAAAAGAAAAGTAGACAAATTAACTCGTCAATATGCTAATTCTCTATAAATTAAACCGGGATAAATTAGAATTTTAGGCATTTTTATTTAGTTGGATCGATCGAGTCAAGGCGTTCCATTTTTTACGGGTTTTGACATCCTTATTTGTAACTAGAAGGAGCATATTGTTTTTGATAAAACTTAAAAGAGATTCTTGTTAATAAAATAAGTTGAAAGAGATTATCAAAGTTAGGTACAGTTGAAAAGAACTAATAACTAACACTGTACTACATTAAAATTTTAAAATTGCAGACAAACTCATTAACTTTAAAACAGGCATATAGTTGTAATATTTTCCAACCTTTTAATTCGGTTCATAAGTAGCATGTTATATATATATATGTATATTTGCAGAGGGGAAAAAGAAAAAGAAATTAAATATTGTTACCCAATGAGTCCAAGAAGAAAAATCCTACCGACCAATGAGGCTTTAAATGTGGGCAATCCACTTGACCTGCGCCATTGAGTAAACTAAACCATAAAACGTACAATAATAATACTAATGATGAAAGAGAGTTGATAGATGAACCTGTACCTGGTGGTGAAGAAGATGAAGGGAAAAGGTAGAAGAAGAATAAAGGTGGAGATGGCATATGAATAAGCAATGAAAACATAGTAACTCAAGCCTTTCTCAGTGGCTGCTTTGAATAGAACGCTGGAACCAACGCTGAAGCATTCAACTGCCACCATTGCAAAGAATGGAACCACGTTCATGTACCAATAATATCTACCTGATGATGCCATCTCTCTCACGCAATGGAACCACGTTCTTTCTTCAAGTTTCTATTTATAGTAAGACTCAAGTGACGGTTGCATAGGCCACACCCTCACCTACACTCTAAGTCTCTAATTAATTAATAATAATTAAATTAGCAAGTCGCACTAACTATCACACCTCATAAGTCATATCCCATATAACTGTATGTCATGTGAAATAAGAAATCGTATTAGGTACGTATTAAAAATCAATCACTTAATAATATAACATATAACATACAGGATAATATAAAATATGAGATAACATATTATTTTTTATATTTTGAAACTATATATCTCATCTCACAATATGTATAGTTAGGAAAAAAAACTACCTGAGATGGAAAAAATAATTCAAAATTTACTCTCTGATTTATAACTTGATCTAGGTAAACAATTCATTTCAAAACCATCCAAGTCAAGCAGTTATTTTCAGTCCTCTTAAAACGAGCTGATCAATTTATTAATTAGTTAGAAAAAAATAATAAATATTAAATAAAATAAGTTTTATCTGTTTTTTGTAATTTATTTTAGTTATTAAATATTTTTGTTTATTAATTCTGATTGAATTGGCTAGTTTGAATACGAAAATATTTGATAATAAAAAAATTAATAAAAAATAACTTAAATTTAACTTATTTAACATTCATTATAATTAATAAATATAAAATAAAATAAATTTTAAATTTTTTCTCTCCTTAATATTATCAATTTGAATAATTAATGTCTAAAAATACGTATGTTTTTAATATATTTGATTTTTACTTTTTTTCTTGATCAAAATATATATATATATATATTGTATTATTTAAAATATATTATCGTTATAGAAATAAACAAGATATTTTATAATTAAATTCAACTAAGTCTTTTTTTTCTTTTTACACGTCTCTTCCTTCTTCTTCAACGATCTTTTATTATACTAACAAATTATTGAACCAACTTGATATAACTTGATCATATATATAGCATCATTAATTTTTTTTTATATACAAAAATTATTTATAAAATATGTTTTCTGTTTAATTCGTTGAAAAGAAAAAGAGAACTTGTTTGTTATTCGTTTTTCTAAAATATATTTTCTTATATATAACTGTCTTCTTAAATCTCTCACCTATTTTTAGAAGAGATATATCAACAACTCTAAAATAAAAAGACGGTTAGTTATCCACCATCAGAAGTGGGAACTACTTCAACGGTGGTTATTGGTTTATCACCTATAAATACACTGACACATTTAAGTAAAATTAAGTTCTAATACACTAAAATCTGCTTAATCCTTTGCTAACTTAGGCATCAGAGTGTCTTTGCAAGTACCACTCCTCCATTCTTTCACATACACAACTCGGACGGCGGTTCCTAGACATAAAGCGAGTCGGAGACCACTTTCCTGTAGCTTTTGGACCTCTCATTCAAATCCAACCATCCGGTTCTAGGTAAGCCCCGAAACATTGGCGCCGTTGCCAGGGACCTGGAAGATCAACACATGATGGCGGACGACCAGCACAAAGACGGACACACCGCTTCGAAGTCTGAGCAAGAACAACAAGACGCAGTCAACAACAACAGGGCAATAATATCCCTACAAGGAACGGAAGGACAGCATGGCAAAGGTCCCTCCAATACCCAGGGATCAAAAAGGATCTCCTCCGAAGTTCATCAGCTTATTGGAAAAGATGAACAACCTCACTCTGCTAACCTAATGGGATTATTACATAGTCACCAAGGTCAACTCGAGCAATTAGAACAAGAGTCAGAATGACAGCGTGAAGCGGAACGAAGCTTAAGGAGAGAAATCAAGCGACGAAGAGAGCTTGAAGAAAAGCTCTCAAGGCTGTAATCCAATCTCCGAAATAAGGATTTTCGCAGAGATCGAGAAGATACCCCGTTAGGAGAAGAAGACCTATTCATTGAGGATATCATGAGGGCTAAATTTTCCAAAAACTTTAAAAGCCCCAACATAGACCTGTATGATGGGACGACAGACCTGAAGCACCACCTCAATAATTTCAAAAGTCAGATGTACTTAGCCGACGCGTCGGATGCCACTCATTGTAAGGCTTTTCTGACAACTATAACAAAGGCGGCCATGAAGTGGTTTGACATCCTCCCCCCAGGTCGGTAACTAGCTTCGACGACCTCTCACGCATGTTTCTCGCGCGCTTCTCAATCCAGAAGGACAAAGCCAAGTAGGCACCCAACCTATTAGGAGTGAAACAAGAAGTCGGAAAACTATTGAGACACTACATGGAAAGGTTCAATAAAGCGTGCTTGGAAATCTAGGACTTACCTACTGAAGCAATAATAATGGGTCTAGTCAACGGACTCCGAGTAGGACCCTTCTCCCAGTCCATCTCAAAGAGACACCCGACTTCTTTAAGTGATGTACAAGAACGAGTTGAGAGGTACATCAACATGGAGAAAAAAGTTAGGTTATGAGAATTAAGTTGGCGGATAAGGCATCCCCACCAATCAAAAGAAAAAGAGAAGGAGTCTAATAAAAAGGAAGAAGTCGGAACTGAAAGATCTAGGAGATATCACTCTTACACTCCCCTGCGAGTTTTCCTAGTCGACGTATACATGAAAATTTATCACACTGAAAAGCTTCCTCCCCCGCGACCCGTTAAGAACAAAAAGGGGGAAGTCGCAATGAATACTCTGAATACCATAAACTGTATGGACACTCTACTAGTGATTGCTATGACCTAAAAAATGTGATAGAAAAGCTTGTCAAATAAGGCCGGCTAGATAGATATCTCATGGAAAGGTCGGACAATCATGGAAAAAGAAAAAGAGATGATGAAGGTCATGGATGAAGAAGTCCACCCCCGCAAACCCCAGAACAACATATCCATATGATATTGGGGGGATTTGCGAGAGGAGGGTTGACCAAATCATCTCACAAAAGGCATTTGAAGGAAGTCTATCAAGTCGGGAGCGAAGTGTCCGACCTCCCCACCATCTCTTTAACCAAGGAGGACGGACAGGGTATTATTTCCGGGCATGACGACCTGGTAGTAATCACTATGATTCTCGCCAATGCTCATCTATATAGAACTCTGGTAGATCAAGGGAACTCAACTGACATTTTATTCAAACCAGCATTTGATAAGCTGGGATTGGACGAAAAAGAACTAAAAGCTTACCCAGACACTCTCTTCAAACTAAGGGATACTCCCATTAGGCCGCTGGGTTTCATTCTCCTACACACAACTTTTGAAAAGGGAATAAATCCAAGACATTAAGCATCGACTTTATTGTCATTGATGTAGCTTCTGCCTACAATGCCCTAATAGGCAGAACAATCCTAAATTGGCTCGTAGCAGTGGTTTCTACCCCCATCTCTGTATGAAATTTCCAACACCAAAAGGGATTGCCACTATCAGAGGAGATCAGAAGTTGGCGAAAAAATGTTACAATGAAATCCTGAACCTAAGAGGTAAAGGCAAGGAAGTCAATACCATTGAGTTCAGAGGAGTCCGAGTTAAGGAAGAGCTACGACCATAGTCCGGAGGAAAGACTGAAGAGGTATAGATCAGGCAAGAGGTCAGAAAGAATACCAACATAGGAGCTAATCTAACAGAAGATCTGAAGCAGAAGCTGACACAGTTCCTACAAGAAAATTTCGATCTCTTCGCCTGGAAAGCTTCCGACATGCCTGGGATAGATCCTGAGCTTATGTCACATAGATTGGCTGTTCATCCAGGATCCCGACCTATCCAACAAAGAAGACAGAAGTTAGGATCTGAACGGGCTCAAGTGGTCGAAGAGCAAGTACAAGCCCTGTTTGAAGCAAGCTTCATTAGAGAAGTCAAATACTCGGCCTGGCTGGCAAACGTGGTATTGGTCAAGAAACAGAATGAAAAATGGAAGATGTGCGTCGACTACACCGACCTAAACAAGGCATGCCCTAAGGACCCATATCCTTTACCAAATATTGATACCCTAGTAGATTCCAACTCGGGGTATCAATACTTGTCATTCATGCATGCTTACTCGGGATATAACCAAATCTTGATGTACAAGCTAGACCAAGAGAAGACGTCATTCATCACGCCCGGAGCAAATTATTGCTATGTGGTCATGCCATTTGGATTAAAAAATGCAGGGACTACATACCAAAGGCTGATGAATAAGGTGCTTGCACCTCATCTAGGAGAACTGATGCATGGGCATCATGTTGTGTTTTGCTATGCTTTTTCATATTAAAACTTAAGTAATCATGCTTAATTATTAAGTGTTTTGTGCTTAAATCATAGATTACTTTCATCTCTTTGATTTAATTTATTTTGTAGAAAATGATGGAAAAAAAGCAAAAAAGCACAAAACAAGCGCTAGCAAGGAGTAATGGTGAAAGCGCTATTGGCGTTAGCGCCCTTTCCAAAAGCGCCAGGGGCCTAACTGGCAAGCATGCTTCAGCGCCATTAGCACCAGCGCCATCCCAACAACGCCTATGACCCTTGGCAATCTGACCTTGTCATTTTAAGGGAGCATAACTTGAGCTACAAAGCTCCAAATGAGGTGATTCCAGTGGTATTGAAAAGTAGGAATCTAGAGCTTTCCAAGCATATATGGCACTACATGATAGACACTAAATCTAAGGGAGAAAACTTACCCCGAAAGTATAAAGATGAACATAGTATCAACTTGTAATAAGGCCAGCTGACCTCTTCACATTCCATGGGGTATCAGTCGAGCTGTAAAGCTTCAAATGATGCCCTTTTAAAGGAATTGAAAAGTAGACATCCAGAGATTTCCAAAAATATATAATAGTATGGGGTGGAAATTTATTTTGGGCTTCATAAGTTGGCATTTTTAACAATAACCAGTTTGGGCGCTGGCAGAGCGCTGCCCTCAAAAGCGCCTGCAACCCTTGACAACATTACCCTGTCTTTTTCAAAGGACCATATATTGAGCTACAGAGGTCCAATTGATGTACTTCCAGTTGCGTTGGAAATCTGACATTTAGAGTTTTTCAACGATGTATAATAGTCTATAGTGGGCACGAAATTGGAGCACAAACAATAGGCATCTTTAAGCCCCAAAAACACTTAACAAAAGATCCTAGCACTGTTAACGCTAGCGTTACGCCAAGCACGCCAGCGATGAAGGCCACGTGCACGCATGGGTGAAGTGTATGCGTGACAAGCGCCAAAAACAATGATGACGCGCATGCATGGGGAAGGCATACGTGTGACAAGTGCTAAAAGTAGTATCGACGCGCAAGCGTGGGCGACGCGTATGCGCAAGTGCACAAGCGTTAGCGCTAAGGGGAAATGCTACGTGAGCTTGTGAGCAAAATTTTTGGTAGCGTTAACAACGTTAACGTTACCCTCACTCAAACCAAGTCACTTTTGCTCAATCAAATTCATTCCAAGTCCACTCTAACATCAAGCAAGCAAGCCACAATTGTCAACCAATCAAGACCACAAGAATCATCTAGAATTAGCTCATTTTCATTTTATTGTAATTTGTTTTCAATTTCATTTGAATTTGTAATTTAGGCTAGCTTATAAATAGGCTTTAATTCATGATAGAGAGGGACTCTTGGCTGGAAACACATTTTGGAGTGGTCTTCAGACCCTCTCTCCACATTTCTCTTCTTTTTCACTTTCTTACTTTGTAAATATTTTAGTTATAAATTACTAACTCTTTCCATTGGGAAAGAGAGCTCTATTGCAATTCAAATAGGTTGATTTATTTTCATTCTTCATCTTCAATTATTCTTTTATTGTTGCTTTAGAGAGAGTTTTTGTGCTTCATAGATCCAATTACTATCGAGAGAGAAATTGGATCTACTTGAATTTCATGATGAACTTGAGAAAGGAGTCATGAAATTTAGTTTGAAACTTTTCTCTCCTAATCCTCTTGATCAATACATTCTTAGTTGGTATGTGATATGTAACCTCTTTGAATTAAGGTCTTGAGGGTTGTGTGGCCTTCACTGATCCACCCGACCTCTTGAAGAGGTCAGATTCGACATGAGCTGGCAGATGACACTTATTCAAATAAGTAACTGCCTGCTTAAATCTCTCACCCACTTCTGGAAGAGATATCTGAACAACCCTAAGATAAAGGGACAGTTATCCACTATCAGAAGTGGAACTACTTCAACGCTGGTTATTGGTTCATCACCTATAAATACATTAACACACTCAGGTAAAACTAAGTTTCAATATACTCAAACCTATTTAATCCCTTGCTAACTTAGGCATCGGAGTATCTTTGCAGATATTATCCCTCTCCCCCGGCCATTCTTTCACATACACAATTCGGACGACGGTTTCCAAATATAAAGTAAGTGGGAGACCACTTTCCTATAACGTTTGGGCCTCTCATTTAAACCCAACCATCTAGTTCTAGATAAGCTTCAGATATATATATATTTAAAAAATACATTTAAATATGTAATGTTACTTACAATTTCATTTAAAAAAGTTATAGAAATTGTCTAGTAGTGAGGATTTGAGTAGTAAACACTACAAGAACATTTACGGTTAGTCAGTTATCGATAACTTCAGCATTACTAATCACTTCTACTAAAAACTTACATAAAATTAAACTTTTATTATAAGCTCCTATGTATAGTAATATTGTTTGTAAGAATATATCTTGGGGGAAAATAACGTAAAACTAAAAAGAGAAAATTACTTATCTTGCTAGAATGATCAAAGAAGTCGCATCATTCTTATAAATTATTAAATTATCACAAATTTTCCTGCCTCCCAACATATTCCCCTACGATTACGAATGGATATAGAATAGATTATTAGATATATATTTTCTTACTCTCTCCATTATTAATGCTAATTTTGCATAAATTTGTGATCATTTTCATAGGTGGGTGATATTATCACGTCAAAGATACCGAAAGAAATTAAAGTGTAGATGTGGTTCCAGTTGATAACTCGCACGAAAGGAAAGAAGTTTAGCAGGATTTGGAGAAGCCTAAATTCTCGGGATCTAAGGTAATATATAACAAAAATATTATTTCTACGATAAAAATTAATATATTTATGTATATAAAAATATATATAATTTAATTTATTTTTTATTATTATTTTATATTTTAATATTATATATATTAATAACTAATTTTAATGATTGAATTTAGCGTACACTTAATAACAATCATTTACGAACTCTACTATTCGCATGATAGAGATTTTAAAGATTTTAGTCAACTCTCCAAAACATTATAAATCTTATAATTTTAAGTTCCTCCAAAGTATAGGGCTTTTATTAGTTTTTAATTTGATTAACATCTTTATTTTAGTAATTCTTGTAATAATATGTAATAATATTACAATATGTAATAATTTCAACAAATTATTTTGATAAATAATTAAATAGTAACGTAATCTAAAAGCTTCTCAATCTTAGCTGCTTCTCTTTATTTACAGTATTCTTAAAATATGTCTGTAAGACATATATTACTGTTAGTAAGACCCTAAAATGAATAGTAAATAGTTTAATTACGTGTTGGATAGAGGATTAAAGAAAAAAAAAAAACTCACATGGAAGAAATTCGTGAATTCCCGATAGTGATGCATTTTTGTTGGTTTACTCATTTCGAAACCAATAAAAACGTGATAGCGTATTAAGCTACTAATTACTTGAGATTAAGAGTGTTTGACTAAAGTGAAAGAAACACATATAATGGCGTTGGTGTGAAGCTACGTGGCCAGATATTATTATTTGTTTAAACTTGTACGCTTTGTGTCAGAATTTTCAAAATGTTAGGTTCAGCAGTTCAGGTGCGATTTTCCGTTTGGACTATTTGCCGAAGATACTAAAATCTGGCGCTACATGAGGAATTGAGGATCTAATACCATGGAGTAACTGCATACTTTGTCTTAATGATTAATTATTTTATAGTTGTCTAATAATTCCAGATTTTTTTGGGTGCACTGAATGTTGGTATATTAATATGAGAAGATAACAAAATTTTATATTTGTGTAGTGGTTTCAAAGCACGATTAGATCGTTTTTTTAGAGAGATATTTGTCTTCACACTTAGTTAGTATAAGGTTGATGACAATGCTCTTCTAGAATACAATGAAACTTAAGAATTTCTTAATTAGCAATAGTAAAAAATTATCAACTCTCTTGAATAAAGAAAATTTTTTAATAGTTAATTAAAATATACACTTAGTACTTCACATTCTGAAATAGTGGACAAAAACTTATTTATACATATTGTACGTAACAATTATGATTAGTTACGTATACAAATGGTTGTCTTTTCTATTGTCAATAGATACAATATTTTGAACCTACACAATTCTTAAAGAGTTGTGTCCTTCTAGCCAATAGACACAATATTTTAAATATATACAATCCTTAAAAAGTTGTGTCTCTTCAACTAAATGGTATTAAACGGTTAGTGACCGTTTATTAATATTAATAATAATATTAACAATAATATCAATAATATTAATAATATTAATTAATCAAATTTATAAATACTTTTCACTGAACAACTACCAAAATAACCATTATATTACGCATACATTAAAATTAATTATTAATATAAATATATAATAAAATTTAAATATATATTAAAAATAAATTAAACTACATATTACAATAGTGGTGATACATAAAGATAAGAACAAATATCAAACAAGACAAGCATGAAATCAAATGACCTGAACAACAATATTTGGTGGACATATTGGTGTCAAGAATGAACTTTAAGAATATGATATAATGTATTACTTACTTCATTATTAAAGTGATACATCCAGGTGGTTGGGTTATGTGCATTAAATGGTTATTGTGGAGTAGGTATCTTAATCATAATTATCAGAATCGGATCGGACCGATCAGTACGATCGAAAAACTAGTAAACTAGTGACTTGGCTGGTTTAGTTAGTGAGTTAAACTGAACATGCAATTGAATCGGCCAATAGTGGTTAAATCTATTAAAAATTGACCGGTTCGAATTCCAGACCGCATCAAACCTGCGCGGATCCACGGTACACATACGCACCGTTGAACCACAGTAAGAGCTCCCTTTCACATCAATTTCCAAAAACGCAGCCCCTTGCCGCTATGCCATCAAGCATCTTCATAATTCTTATGACAAAAATTAAATATATAATAATCATAAATGAATTTTTATTTTTTTATCCTTTTAAACATGAATTGACATGGATACCAAACAAATAACAATAGCTAATATACAAACATATTATTGATATTGATTGTGTTATATTTTGTTTTCTCTCGTTCATTTAAATTGAGAAAATATTTTATACTAGTGACTAATTTATTAACTATTTTTGCACCATAAATATTATCTAAGAATTGATATTTGATTAATGATTAATATATTTTTTGAAAACATGCATTTAAATTTTTTTATTTTTATTTTTATAATTTTATATTTTTATTTAATTATGACACGGGTCAACTGGGTAAATCAGTAACCCACTGGTTGAACCAGTAACCCAATGACCCAGTCATATGACCGAGTCAATTATCGGTTCGGTTTTGATAACTATGATCTTAATAGTAAAATGGTGATTTATTACATGATAGCATTAAGATAAATTGCAATAGGAGAATGTATACTTGTGGTAGATTATTTTAAAAATCATCGAGAACGTTCTCTCTAAAATGCTGAAGGAGAGCAATTAATTTCTGTATGATGTCTTGTTTAAATTTCTCCGCTTGGGTTGAGTGTGTAACAACCAATAAAAAAAATTAAATAACGTATATATTTATATATAAGGTGATTTCTTCCAAACCCATGCTAATTTTGTGGGTAAATTACCCTTGCATATGTGTCATCATCTGAGCCATTGATCAAAAAAATTTTCAACCTTTCATTAATGCATTCATTGGTTATAGCAAAAGCCTTTAATGAACATATACCATAACAAATACTACATTAATTATTGTATACATATACTGTATAGTGTATTAGGGAACATTTGCAATTATAATTTGTAATCTCTAACTTGTTTTTCAGTTTAAAAAATACCCTCCATCTCTTCCTAAAATTCAACATGCATGTCTCAGAACTTGGAAAACGCATAGAACCCACTACCCATGGTTTTTTCTCCTTCGTTCTATACCCACTACCCAACCCTGAAAGTTGTTATTCTAGAACCCACTACCCAACCCCGTTTGATTTTTTCACCTTCGTTCTATACCCAGTGTCCATTTAGCAAGAATGATCTCGTTCGAGTAACAGGTTTCGGAACTGGTGCTTTGGTTCCGTCGGATTGGGGTCGACGTCAACTGAGGAGAGGGCAAACGCTAAACTGATGTGGTTCCGGTAGAGAAATTTGTAGCTGAACTTCTGCTTGATCTGAAACTATGGCTGCTTGAAGCTGGTTTACCAACATTCATTTTTCGGCTGGCTTCGAATTAGGTGCGTCCAATTCGGCAAGGTCACCTCCCTCCGAGAGTGCATTTTTTATCCGTTCAAGCTCAAACTTTGGTTGTCATCAAGGTATGTTCGATTAAGTTTTTTTGTTAATCCAGATTAGTTTAATTTGGATGATAGTCTATGCCTTTTAAACGGTTCACTGTTTAGGGTATTGGGTTGCTATTCTGGAATTTGAAAATTAAGTAACATTATCCAGTTCTATGCTGTGGCTAGGTTTGGGGAATTGAAATTAAAACCTTATACTGGGGTCGAAAACAATTGGGTTAGTTTAATTGGTTTTGGTTCATTTAATTTTACATGCAGCTTAGTTTAGCTTCCCGTAGTTGCTGCTTTTGGATCTGTTTATTGACATTTTTGGGTAAAATTATGGTAGGGGTTAAATTATGTCCATAAACGAGGATGATGTGAAGAATGATTTTGATAATGATTTGGGTGATGATTTCTATTATCAATCGAATGCAGAAGATGATGCTGAAGACGACGATGTGGATTCGCTGGATTCTACTAGCAAGAGTGAAGAAGTCTGTGGTGTAAAAAGAATAGCAGATTTAATGGTGGAGGATATTTAGAACCTGGAGTTTAGGACAGGGATGAGGCTTGCCAATTTTATAACGCTTATTCTTGTTGGCATGGATTTGTAATGAGGAAGGACGACGTGGTTAGGGATAATCAAGGTAGAATCATTAGCAGGCAACTTGTTTGCAACAAAGAGGGGTGGAGGAATATGAGGTATCTTGATCTAGATGATAGATCAAGGGAGGCAAGGTCACTAACGCGAACCAAGTGTCCAGCTCAGCTTAGGGTAAAGCTTGACTATGGCTACGGTATATGGAAGGTATCATGTTTTGTGGAATCTCACAACCACGATCTGACGCCACCCCCAATTTGCGCATCTGGTTCCGGCCAATCGTCGTCTCACTGTCACTGATAAAGTCCAAGTGGAAAATCTTCATAATTTTGGTGTCAAGACCTGCCATATTATGGGGTATATTGCGTTCTAGAAGGGTGGATATCATCATGCTGGCTTCACACGCAAAGATTTGTACAACCACATTGATCGTTATCGTCGGTCGAAAGTTAAAAACGGGGATGTCAATGCGGCAATAAACTATTTGATTGGCAAGTCAAACAACGATCCGCTGTTCTTTGGAAAGTATACGTTCACTAGTGACAAAAGGCTCGAGCATATTTTTTGGGCAGATGGGCAGTCAATTATCAACTATCACTGCTTTGGAGATATTGTTGCCTTTGATTCAACCTACAAGAAGAATAAATACAACAAGCCTTTGGTCATTTTCTCCGGATGCAATCATCACGGGCAGACTGTTATCTTCGGCTCCGGCCTACTATCTGACGAAACCACAGAGATGTATAAGTGGTTGTTGGAAACTTTTGTTAAAGCGATGGGTGGGAAAAGTCCTAAAGCTGTAATAACTGACGGAGACCTTGCCATGCGAGATGCAATCAAGAATGTTCTTCCTGATGCGACCCATCGGTTATGCGGATGGCATCTGCAAAGAAATTCATGTGAAAATATAAAGAATCCTAATTTCCTGCGCGATTTTAAATGTCTTATATACGACAACAATGACCAGAGAGACTTTGATCGGAGATGGGCAGCCATTTTGGATAAGCACAACCTTGTTGGGAGTACCTGGATGGAAAAGACGTACGAAACTCGTGCGATGTGGTCCCATTGTTTCCTCCAGGATAAGTTTTTCGGTTACATAAGGACGACATCACAGTGCGAAGGTATAAATTCTCTCATCAGATTTTATGTTAATCGCAAGAACACCCTCATTGACTTCATGCATAACCTGGATAGGGCCTTAAAGGAGTATAGAAACAACGAATTAATAGCTGACTTTAAGTCTCAATTCTCAGAGCCAGTGATAATTACCTTGTTGGAGGTATATGAAAGATCTGCATCATGTTATTTCACGTGAAACATTTTCAAGGAAATTCGTAATGAGATTCAGAGGGCAAGGGCTTTGAATATCAAGGTACTAAGCATAACCTTGGACAAGGTCGAGTTCAGTGTGACTGCTCTCGGAGACCCGGCCAAAGATCGACAAGTGGAAGTCGATAGAGGTAAGAATTTGTTCTCGTGCTCGTGCAAGCTGTTTGAATCACGTGGTATTCTGTGTAGTCATGTCTTCTGTGCCATGAAGTTCGAAAACATACTTGAGTTTCCAGATTCGTTGATCTACAAAAGGTGGACAAAGAATACAAAGAATGAATTTATTAGCACAGAAATGCCTGTGAATGATGACATCGAAAGGGTCTTAAAGTTTCGAGTTGGTGCATTGGCATCGAATTGCAACAAGCTGTGTGATATTGCTTGTAAGGATCTTGCAGACTTTGATGAAGTCCAGTCTGAACTTGTCAATTTAGTTACCGCCTGCAGTCACGCAAACAAGGCAAGTCAACTCCTAATGTTAACGTGGAAGGCATCAACGATCCCTTTATTGTCAAAAGCAAAGGAGCCCCTTCCAAGAGGTCTTCTTGGAGGAAGAAGAGAGCATGCTCTAATTGCCACAAGTACGGTCATTACTACAAGCGCTGTCTAGATATGATGTAGCATAGTGTGGAAGGTAACCCTCGCGATCGATCAGACGACAATGCATCAGCCAAGGACTCAGGTTTTAGTCCAGAAAGGTTTGCTAATTCTTCGAGGTCGATCTTAGTTAAGTCCAAACACCACTCAGGACCTAAGACCAAGGTACGATTTGTTTATTCTAACTAGGCTCCTGCTGTGAAAATCTTTTTCTGTGTGTATCCCTTTAAAAACCATTAAACTATGTGAATGTTCCTCTATTTGCGCAGCCTTTTAAAAAGGGTAGAACAAGGAATTTTACGGCGATGGGTATGAGGAACCGGAAGGGTAAAGACAACACTTTTGATGAGGTAATTTTTTTTAATCTAAACCTCTAATTTCTGTGTCATGAACTGGGTAAATTAATGAAGATCTCGTTCTTCTTGTTTAAAAAAAATTATAAAACAGCGGAGCCTCCATGAAAGCAGTGAATCCATTGACGTCGCGTCCATGAATGGTTTTTTCAATAAAAATCTCTACTTGTTAACACAGGTGTGATGTGTAAAACTCCTCTTAACCACTTTGCGATGAATGACCATTATGGTTTTATGCATGATTATGGTTTCTGATTGGAGATTATGATGTCATAAGACGGTAAAGGAGTCACAGCAGGACAAGAGACATTCATTCACAAACTATGAATGCGTTAATGATGTCATTGATGAGAAATGTGACACACCACATGTGCAGATCGATGTCTGAGATTCGTTACCATCGTCACTGCCTTGTGGCAAAAAACAAGGATCGTACATGGTATTTTTCGCGTCGATGCATAGGACACTTTGACCATTTGAAGGAATTAGTCTTCTGAATTTAGTGCAATGCAAATATAATTGGTTCTAAAAGCATGATCTATCCTGATTTACTGACCGCAATGTATTTGTCATTGCTTGGTATTGAGGAGTTTTAATTTGTAGTTATTTACGTTAAATGTGAATATGTCCATTAGGATGATAATTATGTTCAATAATATGTATGTGATTTGCTTACATTGTTGTATTCTCGTTGCAGTTAATTGTGGTTGACTTTTGGGTAAGGAGTTGCTACCATTGTGATTATGCAATTCAGTTGATCAATTAGAGTTGTGTAAATTGATTTTTTTCCTACTTAGTCCATTATGATGACAATCATGTTCAATAATATGCATGTGTTTTGCTTACATTGCTGTATTTTAGTTGTAGTTAATTGTGGTTGCATTTGGGGTAAGGACTTCCTACCATTGTGGTTATGCAATACAGTTGATAAATTAGAGCTGTGTTAATGGATTTTTTTCCCTTCTTAGTGCATTTGATTTACCAACCAAATTATTAGATTGAATGGCTTGTAGTCTCCAAGGTTGAATTGTTCATCGATGGTTGCAAATCTCTTTTGTTACTGAGGTTGTGAATCTATTTTATTATTATGGATTTTCTATATTCATTGGAAATTTTTTTAAGGGGAAATGGCACCCTGTATATGAAAGCAGTTTCAAATATATATGTGTCATGAATCTATTATATATGAAGCAGAAAATCGTAAACACAAACACATATTCGCGCATATCATAGTTTCGATTATTAGGAACAATAACATTTTGAAGTTGTTAGTCTTACATATTAACAGAATTTAACATTAGGAACAATAAATATTTGAAACCCTGCAGACATTTCCTTTAAGTTGAACAATAGCGAATCTTTCTATGTTATCAGCTATTTGACTACAGCATGACTTTGATAGGCAGGGTTTTGCTTCCTGGGATTTCTGCCTGAATATTTTTAAAATGTTTTCATCTGGCATCCGTAACATTGTAGACTATTATGACCTGATATTAAAAATTAATTAACAACGACTATAAGAAAAGTATATGTGAAGACAGTTCAAGAAAGCAAAGACTGCAACATTATAATTACTTGATTCATACAGCCATTTGAACATGCAACTCAACCATGTAGTCAACCAAAACCGTCAGTCGCCTCTTGCAAAAAAAATTAAAGATGTGATCAATTTTTCTAACGCATAGGAATCTCATTAAGCAGTTATAGAAGCATCCGATATAGTGCATTTACAATGACAGTACAACAACAACCTAGTGTTTAAATTTATATTAAGCATATGAAGGTCATTAAGGAATTATAGAAGCAACATATATAGTTAATTCACGGGGACACTACAACAACAAGCTTGTGTTATTAATTGTTTCGGGTCGGTTTTGCCTAATTCATTCTTTCTTATTGTATTGTCTTAAACAGAAACTGTGAAGGTCTACGAAAACCGATGGGCTTGGAAGTTCCAACGGGGATGGAATGAATGTAAAATATAGCAAGAAAGAAGATGATAGTGTGTGTTTGAATGCACTCTGAAACGGACTTGTTGAGTTATTCGAATAAAAGCATGTGTAATTCGTGATTCTTGAATACAAAGGAGAATATAGATTTAAGTTCGTGGTGATCTGTTTGAGTACCTCGGAGATAGAATACTCAAGTTTGAGAAGTTTCCATAATGCTCACCTCATATGAATCGAAAAATTATTTCCCACATGGTCATGATCGTCACCATGGAAATTGGTCAAACTCGAATATTCAATCTCCGATTCACTCGAACGCCTCACTAAGATCCTAAACATAGATTCTCCTTCATATCCAACAACCACGAAATACCCAAGCTTTAATTCCAATAACTAAATAACTCTGGACCAGCATTCACACAACCAAATACTACCATCTCCCTCCTTCCCTATGTTACGTTTATCCCATAGAAGACGATTGAAAATTCATTTGTCTAACAATTTTTTTATCCAACATGTATTCATCCGGCTCCTCCTCATGAATGTAGCTGAGAATGTGTTAGAATAATTACCAGTAACACATTATGTGTTAATTAATATTAAGCTACTAGCAGTATAACAAAATCAGTTTCTATTTTTTAATTTGTAACAAAGGTCATGGACAACCGTTAACTCCGATATTGTTGGAACTACCAACCGAAAATAAAATAAAAGGAAAACGGAGCATGAAAGAAGATATCAATGTTTGGCTGAATGAAAGTTGGCACAGAATTGATGAGTTGCTAAGACTAAAGCATGAATATTTTGTAGTTTCTAAGCGTAGTAGTTAATCCAAATTCAAATTCATAGTGATTCGTTTGAGTAAATGGTTTCGTGCCTCTGGTTTATGGTCTGGCGATTTCCGGTTCAATGCGTACGGTTCAATGTGTACAGTTTAGTGACTAGGTCTTAGAGTGAATGGTTTCGTGCCTATGGTTTATGGTTTGGCAGTTTTCGGTTCAATATATACGGTTTAGGGTTCACGATTTGGTCGCTAGGTCTTATAGTGAATGGTTTTGTGCGTATGATTTATGGTTTGGCGGTTTTCGGTTCAATGCGTATGGTTCGTACGGTTTAGTGACAAGGTCTTAGAGTGAATGGTTTCGTGCCTATGATTTATGGTTTGGCAGTTTCTGGTTCAATGTGTACGGTTTAGGGTTCACGGTTTGGTCGCTAGGTCTTATAGTGAATGGTTTTGTGCGTATGGGTTATGGTTTGACAGTTTTCGGTTCAATATGTATGGTTTAATGTGTACAGTTTAGTGACTAGGTCTTAGAGTGAATGGTTTCGTGCCTATGGTTTATGGTTTGGCGGTTTCCGGTTCAATGTGTATGGTTTAGGGTTAACGGTTTGGTCGCTAGGTCTTAGAGTGAATGGTTTCGTTTGAATGGTTTATGGTTTGGCGGTTTCCGGTTCAATGTGTACGGTTTAGTGACTAGGTTTTAGAGTGAACGGTTTCGTGCCTATGGTTTACGGTTTGGCGGTTTCCGGTTTAATGTGTACGGTTTAGGGTTAACGGTTTGGTTGCTAGGTCTTATAGTGAATGGTATCGTGCGTATGGTTTATGGTTTGGCGATTTTCGGTTCAATGCGTACGGTTCAATATGTACGATTTAGTGACAAGGTCTTAGAGTGAATGGTTTCGTGCCTATGGTTTATGGTTTGGCGGTTTCCAGTTCAATGTGTACGGTTTAGGGTTCACGGTTTGGTCGCTAGGTCTTATAGTGAATGGTTTTGTGCGTATGGTTTATGGTTTGGCGGTTTCCGATTCAATACGTACGGTTCAATGTGTACGGTTTAGTGACTAGGTCTTAGAGTGAATGGTTTCATGCGTATGGTTTATAGTTTGGCGGTTTTCGGTTCAATGTGTACGGTTTAGGGTTCACGGTTTGGCCTCTAGGTCTTATAGTGAATGGTTTTGTGCGTATGGTTTATGGTTTGGCGGTTTTCGGTTCAATATGTACGCTTCAATGTGTACGGTTTAGTGACTAGGTCTTAGAGTGAATGGTTTCGTGCCTATGGTTTATGGTTTGGCAATTTTCGGTTCAATGTGTACGGTTTATGCTTCACGGTTTGGTTGTTAGGTCTTATAGTGAATGGTTTTATGCGTATGGTTTATGGTTTGCCGGTTTCCGGTTCAATACATACGGTTCAATGTGTACAGTTTAGTGACTAGGTCTTAGAGTGAATGGTTTCGTGCCTATGGTTTATAGTTTGGCGGTTTCCGGTTCAATGTGTACAGTTTAGGGTTCACAGTTTGGTCACTAGGTCTTATAGTGAATGGTTTTGTGCGTATGGTTTATGGCTTGGCGGTTTCTGGTTCAATGCGTACGGTTCAATATGTACGGTTTCGTGACAAGGTCTTAGAGTGAATGGTTTCGTGCCTATGGTTTATGGTTTGGCGGTTTTCGGTTCAATGTGTAGGGTTTAGGGTTCACAGTTTGGTCGCTAGGTCTTATAGTGAATGGTTTTGTGCGTATGGTTTATGGTTTGGCGGTTTTCGGCTCAACGCGTGCGGTTCAATGTGTACGGTTTAGTGACTATGTCTTAGAGTGAATGGTTTCGTGCCTATGGTTTATGGTTTGGCGGTTTTCGGTTCAATGTGTACGATTTAGGGTTCACGGTTTGGTTGCTAGGTGGTGAACGAAATTGTGATCATCAACAATGGCTCCAAAGACTTGGTGCTCTCAAACATAAATCACACTTTGTCACAACTCCGCACAACTAACCAGCAAGTGTACTGGGTCGTCCAAGTAATGCCTTACGTGAGTAAGGGTCGATCCCCCAGAGATTGTTGGTATGAAGCAAGCTATGGTCACTTTGTAAATCTCAGTCAGGCGGATTCAAATTGATAGTGGTTTTCGAAAAATATAAAGAGATACTTAATTAAATAATAAAGGATAGAAATACTTATGTAAATTAATGGTGGGAATTTCAGACAAGCGCATGGAGATGCTTGTCCCTGTTGGATCTCTGCTTTCCTACTGCCTTCCTTCAATCCTTCTTACTCCTTTCCATGGCAAGCTGTATGTAGGGCATCACCGTTGTCAATGGCTACATCCCATCCTCTCAGTGAAAATGGTCCAAATGCTATGTCACAGCACAGTTAATCATCTGTCGGTTCTCGATCATGTTGGAATAGAATCCCTTAATTCTTTTGTGTTTGTCATCACGCCCAGCAATCGCGAGTTTGAAGCTCGTCACAGTCATTCAATTCCGGAATCCTACTCGGAATACCACAGACAAGGTTAGACTTTCCGTATTCCCATGAATGCCGCTATCAATTCTAGCTTATACCACAAAGATTCTGATTAAGGAATCCAAGAGATATGCGCCCGGTCTAAGGTAGAATGATCATGAACCTAATAAAACATAAAAGAACAATAAAATAAAATAAAATAAGATAAAAATTGGGTTGCCTCCCGATAAGCGCTTCTTTAATGTCAATAGCTTGATAGTGGGCTCTCATGGTGCCTCACAGGTGATCAGGTCAATGTTGTATAGTCCCAACACCAAACTTAGAGTTTGGTTGTGGGGATTCAACACCAAACTTAGAGTTTGGTTGTGGGGATTCAACACCAAACTTAGAGTTTGATTGTGGGGGCTATGTTTGACTCTGCACTGAGAGAAGCTCTGCATGCTTACTCTCCCTTATTAAAGAAGGATAGCCATGTGCCTTAAACATAAGGTAGTCCCCATTCAATTGAAGGACTAATTCTTCTCTGTGAACATCTATCACAGCTTCTGCTGTGGCTAGGAAAGGTCTTCCAAGGATGATGCATTCATCCTCCTCCTTCCTAGTGTCTAAGTTTATGAAATCAGCAGGGATGTAGAGGCCTTTAACCTTTACCAACACATCCTCTACTAATCCATAAGCTTGTCTTACTGACTTGTCTGCCAATTGTAATGAGAATAAGGTAGGCTGTACCTCAATGATCCCCAGCTTCTCCATTACAGAGAGTGGCATAAGATTTATGCCTGACCCTAGGTCACACAGAGCTTTTTCAAAGGTCATGGTGCCTATGGTACAAGGTATTAAGAATTTTCCAGGATCTTGTTTCTTTTGAGGTAAAGTTTGCTGAACCCATGTATCTAGTTCACCAATGAGCAAGGGAGGTTCATCTTCCCAAGTCTTATTACCAAATAACTTGGCATTCAGCTTCATGATGGCTCCTAGATATTGAGCAACTTGCTCTCCAGTTACATCTTCATCCTCTTCAGAGGAAGAATAACCTTCAGAGCTCATGAATGGCAGAAGAAGATTTAATGGAATCTCTATGGTCTCTATATGAGCCTCAGATTCCTTTGGATCCTCAATAGGGAACTCCTTCTTGCTTGAGAGACGTCCCATGAGATCTTCCTCATTGGGATTCGTGTCCTTTCCCTCCTCCTCGCATTCGACCATATTGATTATATCAATGGCCTTGCACTCTCTTTTTGGATTCTCTTCAGTATTGCTTGGGAGAGTAGTAGGAGGGGTTTCAGTGATTTTCTTACTCAGCTGTCCCACTTGTGCCTCCAAATTTCTGATGGAGGACCTTGTTTCATTCATGAAACTTAAAGTGGCCTTAGACAGATCAGAGACTAAGTTTGCTAAGTTAGAGGTATTCTGTTCATAATTCTCTGTCTGTTGCTGAGAAGATGATGGATAAGACTTGATATTGCTGAGCCTATTTCTTCCACCATTATTAAAGCCTTGTTGAGGCTTTTGTTGATCCTTCCATGAGAAATTCGGATGATTTCTCCATGATGAATTATAGATGTTTCCATAAGGTTCACCCATGTAATTTACCTCTGCCATTGCAGGGTTTTCAGGATCATAAGCTTCTTCTTCAGAAGATGCCTCTTTAGTACTGTTGGATGCATTTTGCCATCCATTCAGACTTTGAGAAATCATGTTGACTTGCTGAGTCAACACTTTGTTTTGAGCCAATATGGCATTCAGAGCATCAATTTCAAGAACTCCCTTCCTCTGAGGCGTCCCATTATTCACGGAATTCCTCTCAGAAGTGTACATGAACTGGTTATTTGCAACCATGTCAATAAGTTCTTGAGCTTCTGCAGGCGTTTTCTTTAGGTGAATGGATCCACCTGCAGAGTGGTCCAATGACATCTTGAAAAACTCAGATAGACCATAATAGAATATATCTAATATGGTCCACGCTGAAAACATGTCAGAAGGACACTTTTTGGTCATCTGCTTGTATCTTTCCCAAGCTTCATAGAGGGATTCACCATCTTTTTGCTTGAAGGTCTGAACATCCACTCTAAGCTTGCTCAGCTTTTGAGGAGGAAAGAATTTATCCAAGAAGGCCGTGACCAGCTTATCCCAGGAGTCCAGGCTATCCTTAGGTTGTGAGTCCAACCATGTTCTAGCTCTGTCTCTTACATCAAAAGGGAAAAGCATGAACCTGTAGACTTCAGGATCTACTCCATTCATCTTAACAGTCTCACAAATCTGCAAGAACTCAGTTAAAAACTGGCAAGGATCTTCAGATGGAAGTATATGAAACTTGCAGTTCTGTTGCATTAGAGCAACTAATTGAGGTTTCAGCTCAAAATTGTTTGCTCCAATGGCAAGAATTGAGATGCTTCTTCCATCAAACTTGGACGTGGATTTAGTAAAATCACCAAGCATCCCCCTTGCATTATTGTTGTTGGGTTCGGCTGCCATCTTCTTCTCTTGTTTGAAAATTTCAGAAAGGTTGCCTCTGGATTGTTGTAATTTAGCTTCTCTTAGTTTCCTCTTCAGAGTCCTTTCAGGTTCAGGGTCAGCTTCAACAAGAATGCCTTTTTCCTTGTTCCTGCTCATATGAAAGAGAAGAGAACAAGAAAAGAAGAGAAGAGGAATCTATGTCACAGTAAAGAGGTTCCTTATTGTTAGTAGAAGAATATAGGGAATAAAGAAAGGAGAATCCAAACAGAAGGGTGAGGATAGGGGTAGTGATTTGAGATGAAGAGAGGTGAAGAGAAGTGTTAGTAAATTAAATGAATAAATAGAGGAAGATGAGAGAAAGAGAATTCGAAAATTAATTTTGAAAAGGAGTTAATGATTTTCGAAAATTAAAGGTGAGATAGAATTAAAATTAAAATTTAAAACAATTAGTTAATTTAAAAAGAATTTTGAAAAAGGGATGAGATATTTTCGAAAATTAGAGAGGAAAAGGTAGTTAGGTGGTTTTGAAAAAGATAAGAAACAAACAAAATGTTAATTAGTTAGTTGAAAAAGATTTGAAAATCAAATTTGAAAAGATAAGAAGATAAGAAGTTAGAAAAGATATTTTAAAATCAAATTTTTGAAAAAGATATGATATAAAAGATAGGATAAGATAGATTTAATTTTTAAAGTTAAAATTAATTACTTAACTAACAAGAAACTAAAAGATATGATTCTAGAATTTAAAGATTGAACCTTTCTTAACAAGAAAGTAACAAACTTCAAATTTTTTAATCAATCACATTAATTGTTAGCATAATTTTCGAAAATAAAGATAAAAAAAAAAGATTTTTGAAAAATATTTTTAAATTTTTGAAAATCATAAGATAAAAATGAAAAAGATTTTATTTTTGAAAAAGTTTTGAAAAGATAGGATTTTTTAAAATTGAAAATTTGACTTGACTTGTAAGAAACAACTAATTTTAAAAATTTTTTACTAAGTCAACTCAAATTTTTGAAAATTATGAGAAAAATAAGGAAAATATATTTTTTTATTTTTGAATTTTTAATTATGAGAGAGAAAAACATAAAAATGACTCACAACATGAAAATTATGAATCAAAACATATGATGCATGCAAGAACACTATGAATGTCAAGATGAACACCAAGAACACTTTGAAGATCATGATGAACATCAAGAGCATATTTTTGAAAAAAAAAATTTATGCAAAGAAAACATGCAAGACACCAAACTTAGAAATCTTTAATGTTTGGACTCTAACAAACGAAAAATGCATATGATAAACAACAAAAAATACAAAACAAGAAAACATCAAGATCAAACAAGAAGACTTACCAAGAACAACTTGAAGATCATGAAGAACACCATGAATGCATGAATTTTTCGAAAAATGCAAGAGATTTTTAAAACATACAATTGACACCAAACTTAAAAACTGACACAAGACTCAAACAAGAATCACAAAATATTTTTTATTTTTATGATTTTGTGATTTTTTTGTATTTTTATTATTTTTTCGAAAATATTCTTTAGGAAAACGAAAAAGAGAAAAAAATTTTGAAAGATTTTTGAAAACTTTTTTTGAAAAGAAAATAAAAAGAAAATTACCTAATCTGAGCAACAAAATGAACCGTTAGTTGTCCAAACTCGAACAATCCCTGGCAACGGCGCCAAAAGCTTGGTGGACGAAATTGTGATCATCAACAATGGCTCCAAAGACTTGGTGCTCTCAAACATAAATCACACTTTGTCACAACTCCGCACAACTAACAAAAAAGTGTACTGGGTCGTCCAAGTAATACCTTACGTGAGTAAGGGTCGATCCCCACAGAGATTGTTGGTATGAAGCAAGCTATGGTCATCTTGTAAATCTCAGTCAGGCGGATTCAAATTGATAGTGGTTTTCGGAAAATATAAAGAGATACTTAATTAAATAATAAAGGATAAAAATACTTATGTAAATTAATGGTGGGAATTTCAGACAAGCGCATGGAGATGCTTGTCCCTGTTGGATCTCTGCTTTCCTACTGCCTTCCTTCAATCCTTCTTACTCCTTTCCATGGCAAGCTGTATGTAGGGCATCACCGTTGTCAATGTCTACATCCTATCCTCTCAGTGAAAATGGTCCAAATGCTCTGTCACAGCACAGCTAATCATCTGTCGGTTCTCGATCATGTTGGAATAGAATCCCTTGATTCTTTTGCGTTTGTCATCACGCCCAGCAATCGCGAGTTTGAAGCTTGTCACAGTCATTCAATTCCGGAATCCTACTTGGAATACCACAGACAAGGTTAGACTTTCCGTATTCCCATGAATGCCGCCATCAATTCTAGCTTATACCACGAAGATTCTGATTAAGGAATCCAAGAGATATGCGCCCGGTCTAAGGTAGAATGGAAGTGGTTGTCAGTCATGCGTTCATAGGTGAGAATGATGATGAGTGTCACGGATCATCACATTCATCATGTTGAAGTGCAACAAATATCTTAGAATAAGAACAAGTCGAATTGAATAGAAAATAGTAGTACTTGCATTGAAACTTGATGTACAGCAGAGCTCCACACCCTTAATCTATTGTGTGTAGAAACTCCACCGTTGAAAATACATAAGTGATGAAGGTCCAGGCATGGCCGAGAGGCTAGCCCCCAAAACGTGATCACAGGATCAAAAATACAATCCAGGATCCAAGATCGGTCAAAAGACAACTAATACACTAGTAAAATGTTCTATTTATACTAAACTAGCTACTAGGGTTTACAGAAGTAAGTAATTGATGCATAAATCCACTTCCGGGGCCCACTTGGTGTGTGCTTGGGCTGAGCTTGATCTATCTACGAGCTGAGGCTTCTCTTGGAGTTGAACACCAAGTTGTAACGTGTTTTGGGCGTTCAACTCTGGTTCATGACGTGTTTCTGGCGTTTGACTCCAGAATGCAGCATGGAACTGGCGTTGAGCGCCAGTTTACGTAGTCTAATTACAAATAAAGTATGGACTATTATATATTGCTGGAAAGATCTGGATGTTTACTTTCTAACGCCGTTGAGAGCACTCCATTTGAAGTTCTGTAGATCCAGAAAATTCATTTTGAGTGCAGGGAGGTCAGATTCCAACAGCATCAGCAGTCCTTTGTCAGCCTCTTATCAGAGTTTTGTTCAGGTCCCTCAATTTCAGCCAGAAAATACCTGAAATTATAAAAAAATACACAAACTCATAGTAAAGTCCAGAAATGTGAATTTAGCATAAAAACTAATGAAAACATCCCTAAAAGTAACTAGATCATACTAAAAACTACCTAAAAACAATGCCAAAATGCGTATAAATTATCCGCTCATCACTAGGTCTTATAGTGAATGGTTTTGTGCGTATGGTTTATGGTTTGGCGGTTTCTGGTTCAATGCGTACGGTTCAATGTGTATGTGGTGGGCGAAATTGTGATCATCAATGGCGCCATCAACATGGTACGCACAATTGTAATCTCAACTCTTTATCACAACTTCGCACAACTAACCAGCAAGTGTACTGGGTCGTCCAAGTAATAAACCTTACGCGAGTAAGGGTCGATCCCACAGAGATTGTTGCTATGAAGCAAGCTATGGTCACCTTGTAAATCTTAGTCAGGCAAACTCAAATGGTTATGAATGATGAATAAAACATAAAGATAAAGATAGAGATACTTATGTAATTCATTGGTGGGAATTTCAGATAAGCGTATGAAGATGCTTGGTCCCTTCCATCTCTCTACTTTCCTACTGTCTTCATCCAATCCTTCTTACTCCTTTCCATGGCAAGCTGTATGTGGGGTTTCACCGTTGTCAGTGGCTATCTCCCATCCTCTCAGTGAAAATGTTCAACGCACCCTGTCACAGCACGACTATTCAGCTGTCGGTTCTCGATCATGTCGGAATAGAATCCAGTGATTCTTTTGCGTCTGTCACTAACGCCCCACAATCGCGAGCTTGAAGCTCGTCACAGTCATTCAATCATTGAATCCTACTCAGAATACCACAGACAAGGTTTAGACCTTCCGGATTCTCTTGAATGCCGCCATCAATTCTAGCTTATACCACGAAGATTCCGGTTAAAGAATCCAAGAGATAAACATTCAAGCCTTGTTTGCTTGTAGAACAGAAGTGGTTGTCAGGCACTCGTTCATAAGTGAGAATGATGATGAGTGTCACATAATCATCACATTCATCATGTTCTTAGGTGCAAATGAATATCTTAGAACAAGAATAAGCTGAATTGAATAGAAGAACAATAGTAATTGCATTAATACTCGAGGTACAGCAGAGCTCCAAACCTTAATCTATGGTGTGTAGAAACTCCACCGTTGAAAATACATAAGAACAAGGTCTAGGCATGGCCGTGAGGCCAGCCTCCCAATGATCTAAGATAGCATAAGAATAAAGATAGCTACCAAGATGATCTAAGAACTAGACGTCCAAAGATGATAAATACAATAGCAAAAGGTCCTATTTGTAGAGAACTAGTAGCCTAGGGTTTACAAAGATGAGTAAATTACATAAAAATCCACTTCCGGGCCCACTTGGTGTGTGCTTGGGCTGAGCATTGAAGCATTTTCGTGTAGAGACTCTTCTTGGAGTTAAACGCCAGCTTTTGTGCCAGTTTGGGCGTTTAACTCCCATTCCTGTGCCAGTTCCGGCGTTTAACGCTGGGCAGTTTTGAACTGATTTGGAACGCCGGTTTGGGCCATCAAATCTCGGGAAAAGTATGGACTATTATATATTGCTGGAAAGCCCAGGATGTCTACTTTCCAACGCCGTTAAGAGCGCGCCAATTGGGCTTCTGTAGCTCCAGAAAATCCACTTCGAGTGCAGGGAGGTCAGAATCCAACAGCATCTGCAGTCCTTTTTAGTCTCTGAATCAGATTTTTGCTCAGGTCCCTCAATTTCAGCCAGAAAATACCTGAAATCACAGAAAAATACACAAACTCATAGTAAAGTCCAGAAAAGTGAATTTTAACTAAAAACTAATAAAAATATACTAAAAACTAACTAAAACATACTAAAAACATACTAAAAACAATGCCAAAAAGCATATAAATTATCCGCTCATCAGTATGGTTTAGTGACTAGGTCTTAGAGTGAATGGTTTCGCGCCTATGGTTTATGGTTTGGTGGTTTCCGGTTCAATGTGTACGGTTTAGGATTCACGGTTTGGTCAATAGGTCTTATAGTGAATGGTTTTGTGCATATGGTTTATGGTTTCGTGGTTTCTGGTTCAATGCGTACGGTTCAATGTGTATGGTTTAGTGATAAGGTCTTAGAGTGAATGGTTTCGTGCCTATGGTTTATGGTTTGGCGGTTTCCGGTTCAATGTGTACGGTTTAGGGTTCACGGTTTGGTCGCTAGGTCTTATAGTGAATGGTTTCGTGCGTATGGTTTATGGTTTGGTGGTTTTCGATTAAATGCTTACGGTTCAATGTGTACGGTTTAGTGACTAGGTCTTAGAGTGAATGGTTTCGTGCCTATGGTTTATGGTTTGGCGGTTTCCTGTTCAATGTGTACGGTTTAGGGTTCACGGTTTGGTCGCTAGGTCTTATAGTGAATGGTTTCGTGCCTATGGTTTATGGTTTGGCAGTTTTCGGTTCAATGTACGGTTTAGAGACTTGGTCTTGGAGTGTATGGTTTCGTGCGTATGGTTTATGGTTTGGCGGTTTCCGGTTCAATGTGTACGGGTTAGGGTTCACGGACTAGTTACTAGGTTTTAGATTGAATGGTTTCGTGCCTATGGTTTATGGTTTGTAGATTTCTGATTCAATACGTACGGTTCAATATGTACTGTTTAGTGACTAGGTATAAGGTCTTCGAGTGAATGGTTCCGTTTTATAGTGAATAGTTTCAATGTTATGCTACTATCAATTATACTGAAAAAGTTCCAAACACATTACTAATAGTTAGTTGTAAGTTTTGTTATTTTCTTTCGGGGAAGGAAGTGCTTTGCGATGAGGGATGGGAAGTTCAGTCTCCTATAACTAATAGGCGACGGCCTAAAGGTGGAAAGCAAAAAAGTCATTAGGCAATAAATTAGATTATGAGTGTCCATGACAAACGAAAAATCAAAGAGGTGTGTGGGAGACAGGTAATGTAATACACATAGTTAATGAAAAGGAATATAACTCATAGGAAATGGAAAAAATTCCCTTTTCTCGAGCTATTGACCTAATACGTGTATCATTTTCATACTAACCTTTTCGAGTGTTTAGCCGTCGCATTAAACTTTGTTGTGGACTAAATCTTTGACCGGGTGTGTGATAATGAGGCAACAAACACAATTCTATTATATAATCATAGTACTTTATGAGAATTAATTGATTAAACTTCATGGAGACAAGCATTCATTACGAAAATTAAAATAAATCTTCCAGTAACCGATTGGTTTAAGAAAAAAATAGACGGTTACCAGAAAACTTTTATTAGCTTTGACTACATCAATGTAAATAAACTAATGTATTGAGCTGAATAACTTCAATTAGTTCCAAAAGATGGAGACTTCGACTAAAAAAAAAGGTTGGAGCCTTATCTTTTACCAATCAGAAAATAGAGTTTTATGTAAATTATTTTTTTGCAAAACTTTAAGAATATAAACTGGATACGTAAACTGCCTCATATATTAGAGGTCTACAACCAAATATTAATCAGCTGTCAAAACTCCTTTGAATAGTAGGGACAACCTACCATATTTGTTATTCTTTTAAGAAATTGTGCTTGCTAGTGGAGTGCAACTCATTAACTGTACATGTTGCAATATTTTTCATGTTTTTTTTAAATTTAAACAGCTAAAACACCCAATGGCTGCCAGAGGGAAGCGACGCTCAACACAAAAAATAGAAAAGGGAGACGACGAAGCCAAAAAGGAACAAAGTAGAAAAATCTCAAGAAAGTAGTCGACAAGGAAGTGATAGAACTGTCATCAAGGTTAGAATTAAATTATATTTTGATAAACTAGTAGTGTCCTTTTAAACTGATTCCGAATATAAAGTATTCATATTTTTTAGTTTTGTTTTTCATAGTCTCCGAGGAAGCACCATGCATGACCAACGACTACATGTAAATTTTAACGGTGGAGCCGGCAAAGAGATTGGCGAGGACTTCGGTAAAACTACAGTCGTAGAAGGTTCCCTAAAAGAAGTGGTAACGCAAATGTCGACGATGATGAATACACTTTCAAACCTGATTTCTTCCCAGACCAAGACGTGTTATCCTGTGTTTGGAACTATGCCACAAATGATTAATCTTCGAAATGGTCTGCCCGATAACTTCAACCCTACAGTAATGCCTGTGATCATGAGCGGATTCAGCATGCCATCCGGTACTCTTGAGAGGAATCTAGATTCCTCCAAGAAGATTAGATCCAACATATCTAGCATTCATCAAGCCGCGGATTCAATATCGCATATAGCTACAAAGTGTTGTTCAATATCTCCGAAGTGTGAACAAACACCGCCAGATGATTATGTTATTCGCCACAGTTTGTTCAGCGATGACGGTACTGGAAAGAAGACAGATACAGAACCAGTTATACCGAGTAGCTTAGACAAGGCTGTATATGTTAGCTACTTCAACCCGGCTGACAGAAAGTTGCCACTAGCGAAGGAATCCGCAAAGATACCTGCGGTGGGTTATCTCCTGTTAAGTAAGTGTTAAAGATTTGTTGTTCTAATTAACTACTAATAACTAACGGGTTAGTTTTCATTTTATCAGTGGACGCCTGTTCTGTTCTGTCCCCCAACTAATATAGCACTGTGCAAGGACGAAGTTTCGGTCGTAACCTACATCTTTGGTTCAGATCTGGAGGATGAAGAATTGAATTCGGAGATAATCTCACAGACAAACTTGTGGCACGCTAATAGGAGAGTCATGTATACTCTACTGCCAAACAAACCATTGGTGGACGAGGTATGGATTTTTCAGTCATTAGCATTTGTTAATTTCATAAATTAAATTCCTAACATATAAAATAATTTTAATAAGAGAATATATGTTTATATTTGTTCTTATTGGCCGTCAAACAATGAACGATAAAGCAGATCATAAACCTGACATCAAGCATGCTCATGTGTAATGCACGCAAGGACACCAGTTTTCCCTGCTTATGGTTTTTACCCACTACATTTTCGGTGAGTGAAAACCATTAACAGATTGTCCATCTCATGGTTTCTATTGATCTTATACATGTTCACGAAAAATCAAATTTCAGCAATTTGCCCTTAATTGGACTCACTCCCCAAAGACTTTGAAACGCTATTACGCTGAGGAATACATGGGAGAGTTTGAATCGTTATGCAAGATAAGTTTCTAATTTAATTATCGTAATATATATTAATGTAAGTAAAGAATGCTTATTCCAATATAACTTATTTGTGTATTTTTTGTTAGATTTTTGTTCCAATGAATGAGGATAACATGCACTAGTACCTGCTTGTAATTGACATTGAAAAAAGACACCTTATATTACTGGATTCTAAACCATGCGTCTCGAGCAGAACCAGGCGCCGTCGTTGTGCCAAGCTAATGGTAGTGTTTCAAAATTTCTAATAGGCAAAAATAAATTCTAAATTGCTTGAACAGGCAGCAGACTTGACACATGAAATAAATTTTACTTTGAGTACAGGCACTATTTATTGAGGAGATGCTTGATGACTCGACCTTCTATGCTAACCAAACAACACACAGACCAGTAATTTCGGAATATCCTATAATACACCCTGCAGAGATTGGCGAGCAAAATGATGACTCGTAAGAAACCTTATCAGTTTTTGTTGCTTGTTGAATTCTGAATTACTGAGAGACATCAATGATTTTGCTAACGTGTGATGAAAAATTTTTCCTTTTGCACATCTAAAGGAGACCGCTAACATATTTATTGATGTTGTTATTGTGCTATACACTGCTTTTCCTGCCAGCCTTGGTTAAGGAAGATAATATTTTTTACAGTCCCATTCCATCTGCTATGATCATGTACCCTTAGAAATTAAGTTGGTTATAGACTTCAATAAACTTTTTTTAAATATGCAAGGAATGATTGTGGAGTTTGGGTGACAACCTGGATGAGGGAGTGCCAATGGAGGAGTAACTACAATATTAAGGTAATTATAAAATAAAATTGCTTTCATGGTTTCATATATTATCTAAAAATTTTAATCTAACGTATGCGTCTAAATTTTTTTTTGTGCTTAGGTAAATGAAAGCACAAGATTACGGCTGACTATTAATCTGGTCATGAATCCGTTCAATTTGAAATCCTAGGAAGTCCTTGAGGCAGCAAAGAAATACTACAACGAAATATCTAAAAGGAAGAGCGATTGGTTAAGGGGATAGGAAATATGCTCTGAGTTATTTATACCTAAGACATTCAAATAGTTGTGTCCATTGCATAGACTTTTAATACTTTAATGCTTGCAATAACTTATTATGATTATGTTAGTTGAAGTACTTTATGTTAATTTTCGATTTAGGTTTTGTGTTGCGCTTACTGAATGAGAAAAAACTAATGGTCATAACAAAACCAAACTAGTTGGCCCGAACCTCTTATAAAAAAACAAAAAAAGTTTTTTAGCTGAGATTCTGGTATTTATATTTAATCAATGGGCTATTTTAGTCCATTTTTTAATGGAATACCACATTTTGTTATGTTAATAAAAAATGGTTTGAATTATTTCTTATATTTTGTAAATCAATTAAGTAAACATGATTTCAATAATTTACCTAAATATAAACACAAGATTATACTTATTATAATTTTTTTTATTTTATTTTGTGTAACCTTCGTTATGTTTATTCATTTAGTGATACGTATACCAAGGAAGGGTTATTAAACTACATTTACCTTTTCCAAATAAGAGTAATACAATTCAAAGAGAGTTTATTATATGTATTTATTATTCAGTTTAGATTTTTGAAAAGGTTTGATTAGTGATGAGGTTTGAATCCTAATGGATGGCTTCAAGATATTCCTTCAACTTCATTTCCAACCGGTGTGACGTTTGGTTTTACCCTCTTTAAAAGTAAAACTTGACTTCCTCCAAAAAATCATTTGACAACAACATTTTAAACCCTCTTCTAATTCACTCACCGTGCCTATCAACTTCAAAAACTAGTCACTAATCTTAGCAAACAAAGATGGAGACAGAATTCCGGTAAGCATATAACTATTATCTGCTTTTTGTTCAATTTTTTTACACACACACAACCGTCTGTCTTTGCATGGTTTGTTCTTTTTAACATTGATTACTTCTCAATTTTCGGTTCTGTCCTTCCATGGTTTCTTATTTTTAACAATGCTGACTTTTCATTTTTTGGTTCGTGGTAGCTAGTTACGTGAATGCTTTAAGGAACGTAAGAAGATGCCTTGACTAGACTTTCGTCTTAAACCTATTCCCAACAGATGTAAGTTTATGTCCTACGCCACAGACGTTACTTCTTTTTTCGTTTATGTATCTAATTTTTTTCAACATCTGTTTAACATGTAATTTTGTTTCTGTGACTATAGGAAGATGTACGGTTTCCACAGCACATTGTATGGAACTTTTCGTTCTTCACAACCAGTGATCTCTACTTCATAGACAGACAAGACAACTGTCTCCATATCCACCCAAAGAGAGAGAGTGATAAGTACTGGATCAAAGCATCGGACATAGGGAGGATAAGATCTCTCTATCGACCAACTCCACGGCTTATTCTGGAACTCAGTTACGTAGGTTGGGGTATCTTCTACATGCTTGCCTGGGACAATACTCATTCGGAAGAAAAGCCCAGAGCCGTTGATGAGATATATGCCTCTAATGTATTGCCGGACCAAATCAAACAGTGGCTGGCGGACAGATGCAAGGTACACTTCAACAAGGATGCATAGCTGGTTGCATTTGAGACCGAAAGGTTATTACGCCGGCAGCATCGAAGGCAACAAGGTTCACCACCGCATTCTCACGAGTCAAGGTAACAATAACTTGTTTACTTAGGAAAGTAAATTTACAGCATTTTTTATATTCATTGATGTATAATAAATTTTTCAAAATTATTGCAGGTTCAACCGCCATCAACAGGGGGGAGGTGCAGTGGCAGAACCTAGTAGGAGGGCAGTGGCAGGACCTAGTAGAAGGTATCGAAGAAATTCGCCGTCTGACTCTTTCGACTCGTCTATGAACCAGGGAACACCATCATCGTAGGACAAAACCTGACAAATTTATTTGTTTAATGTTTTATGGTGAACTAATGTTTTGTAATTGTGGTTCAGTAGCCATGTCTATATGTACATATTTACTTTTGTGGACATCTTCGATTAGTATTCTGTTTAATAGCTTTGATTTTCTGAATGTAAATTATCGTGTTGGAAATTATTATTTTGTTAATGTATATACCGCATTATCTATTGGTTTATTTTTATCAACTCTCACACAAGTCTACCATCACAAGAATTTTTTTATTCCAGTCATTATTTATAAGAAAATTTGGTAACAAATGCTTTTTCATGTGGAAGACTTTATTGTTATTTTCCTGTGGCTACATGGATGAGGGTGTGGCAGTGGTAACATCCTAATTAGGTATTGGAAATACTTTATGCAGAATCTGCGAAAATGATTAAATTGGGAGTAACATGGTTTTCTTTAGGATGAGGGGTTGTAATGGTGTGATAAGGCCAACAATATTGGAAATCAAGTAAACGGATGAGTGACTATATTAGCAAAATAAAACTTAGCAAGATAAGGTAAATACACATGCAGGACACATGGGAAAATTGGCGGCTGCTTCTAATTTCAAACTAAATAAACAAAAAATCAGAGATAAGCTTATTGGAGTATGTTGGAATTCCAATGGAATTTATTTACTAGGATAGGCAAAAACTTTGGTAGACGAGACAAATTTAATGGTACACAACACCTAGTTCAAACTGGTTACGATAACACCGGTAAACACAATATTCTGCCACATCAATTCTCGTTGGATGCAACATCTCACACAATTAATAAGTTAGAGAAATTTAGGTTCATTACTTAAAAGCGAACAAGAGACTTCAACCATACAAAAACTACAGCATAAACCCAACCGAAAACCAAGACTACGAAACGCGCGTCTAGAAAAATGACTAAATTCCAACTTCCCTTGCCGGTTATTCCGGATGAACTGCTACAAGAAATCTTCCGACGAAGTAGTGCCAAAACTGTAGGGAGATGTATGTGCTTGAATAAATTCTGGCACCGACGGCTACGCCAACCAGAGACATGCATACAACACATGCGAAGGCAGAAAGTGTTAGATCAACATGTCTTGTTTCATGTTGGATACTCACTACTGTTAATGGGTTCAGATTCACTATATATAGTGAATGCTACTTTCGGAGAAGAAGTGCATGTTCAGCAACCTTTCAGAGTTGGCATCCATGGGTGGTTTCGTATTGTGGGAGTGTCAAACGGGAACATATGTTTCAAGTTCTCCCGTGAACAAGACGACATAAGACTTTTGGTATGGAATCCAACAACACAACGCTCTAGAGAAATTTTCGACCCCCACAGGGATCACGGTAGATCATATTTCCCAGTATATGATTTCGGTCATGTACCAAACTCAGATGCATACACAATCATACATATGTGCAAAAGGGACATAGCTGATGCCTACGTTTTTTTTCTCTAGATATTGTTCAAGGCGTTCTACATGGTTTCACTGCGTTGATTGTCTCCCTGGTGTAGAAAAAATAAACCCTAACTCTGTTTTTAATAATGGTCATGCGTATTGGATAACTGGTACAGGAGATAATTATGCTACACCCAAGTCTGTTTTATGTTACAGTGTTGAAGATGAATCATTTAGCGAGGTATCTATTCCAGTAGGTGCAATATATACCGTTCACAATTTACTAACCCACAAGGAAAAAGTTGCACTCATCGCTCATACACACAATGAATTTGGTTATGTCGCAGCAACTTGGCACTTGAATGAAGACGCCAGTGGAAACAGAATATTAGAGCAATACTGCAGGTTTGCGAGTCGAAGCATCAGAGAAAATCCAATACTATTCGTGGATGATAACCTACTTTTGTTGGTGAACAATTCAAAGGAAAGAGAGTTACTCATCAATTACAGGTACAGAGAGCTTGTGTTGACAGAATATGACATCGAACATGGCACTAGAAATCTATTGGTGAGGAGAGCATGGCGATACCCAGAAATGCCACACCCGATCACAGTAAGGTCTACACTCAAGTATTTTGCAGGGATGTTTCCTGTCCAGAAATAATTGACATTTAGATCTACTCGACTACATGTATTGTGGAACTTGGTTGAACCTCTATGTTTAGTATTCCGGTTGATGTTAATTATGTTTTTTTTTTGTTAATGAAATCCCCAGTTAACTGTTATGACATTGGTTAATTCCAAGTGTTTTTTATTTCAGTTTTTCTTTACTAGTGTATGTTTTACATTGGTTTGAAAGACCCAAAATTAAGAGAAATTGTTGCATAACAACTTCAATCTATCTAATTCAATGTGTCATGTATTGTTTCTCATGTACAAGAGATTTATAATGGTGTTATTCTATTTCTAACCATCCTAGTATAGGGATTATGTGACAAATATCAATTAACATACTAACATTTTATGCGAATATTCAATCAAGAAATGTTATTCCAAAAAAAGATTGAGCAAAGTAAGGGTAGACAGACACATGAATGGAATAAATAGTTACCTGGAAAAACTTGGTTTGGCTTAAAATTCTGGAGAGAGTTGGGCTTAACCAGTTTCAAGCCAGTTGCTGCATTAATCATCAGCTGAATTATCTACTAATTATTTTTGTAGCTGGCCCAAATTGATAGATAGCCCACTTTACTTTTAGATAGACTTGAACTACCAAAAAATAAATATTTTTCTAGGTTAGTTGACCGAGTCCAATCCCAAGTATGTCAGAAAGACTAAATATTCAGTTAATTAAAGTAACTAACACTGGGGAAAAAATATCGATGACCTTTGATCATATACTATGTTACACCTTAATACCTAACCAGAATTCAACCAGGATAATCATGAATCGAGACAAAATTTGACCTATAATTCGACCAAAGTTTTCCTATGTAACACGATTCCACCAAAAAAGACGACATATAAATGGGCAATGATGAAACTACTTGAAATAAGTTAGAAGACAAACTTACATGATGGCCCTGGATTTCAGGAGCACAATTGTATACACCACTGCTTTATTGGACGATGGCAGAACCTAACCCAGTGCACGGTAAGACCTACAATAAGCCATACACTCGTTGAATATTACTATATAAGAAGAAAAACAGAGCAACCCAGTATATGGTAAGACCTTCAATAAGCCATTAGCACTCTATAACAAACTCCAGGTTGCACTCTACCTCCACGGCCACGTCTCTGAAATGATCAACCCATTAGCACTCGTTCATTTACTTTGGCTTATAAAGTAATAGGAATTCAATAAAGTGCATGAAGGGGTGAATAAAGTCAAACAAATTGAGCAAACAAAGGATTCAGCAATAATGGGAAGTTATGGTTTTTAAAAAATCAGATCTTTCAATTGGAGTATTATACATCATGTGCAAGGGTATAAAGATGATGATCTACAACTTCAATACCTGATGAGCTGAAGCCTTTGAAATACATTATGTTAACAGACAGGCTAGCTTATTTAAAGCATCATAGCTAGTCTCCTTTGCTGAACAATTGATGTGTATTAGAACAAAGCAGTGGCCATTCATCATGATCAAATAAACTACAAGTGTTAAGATTTATTTAGGTTCAAGGGATTAGGAATTTGGAAACCTATGCAAGAAATTTTTTGAAAGGAAAGCAATTAAACTTGACTAACAAGTTGCAATTCACCAAATTTCCAAAGCCTAACATAACATTCTAGTTGACTTTCAGCTTCTTCATTCACTCATTTGTTAAAATTTATGCTACACACTAGTATATAAGAAGAAAAACATATTTGGTCAATTATCTATTGTGGTGGCTGCATGATTTGTCATGGAAGTCACCAAATCATCGGTCTATATTGTCATGTCCTTCTCCTTCCTACTCTCACAGAATTGCCAAAGATTGAGTTATAACATGACTGCAATCTTAAGCATTCGTGTCACTAATAAAAAGGTTATTATTTTCTGGTATTCGGGCTGACTTACTACAACATATTAGCCTTCATATGCTACTGAAATTAGTAGGAAACTTTGATAACTAAGTCACAAAAATAAATACCATAAAACATATACGTATCTATAGGTAAAACATAATCAAATTCCAACCATATTGCCCATATCAAATAAATGACATCGACAATTTTTGCTTTAAAAGCTTCAAGCAATTGTGTGTCTACATTCTAGCAGAAAAATTCTGAAAGAAGGAAATTATTCTTAAGTTTCTCAACCTAATAGAGGTGCTTCAGGTTCCGATTTTGATCTAATGGTTAGACCTTGTTGATGAAGCCTCCTTCTCTCTTGCAGCTGCTTCTCTAGTCTTCTTCCTCAACTCTGCTTGTATACTTTTCTTGTTCAGCAGCTTCTCTAGGTTTACTATTCTTTCCTCTACATGTGCTATCAGGTTATCCATTCCCAAATGTTCTTCAACATGATTCTGCTTCCCATCACCCGATCCCCTTGTAGCCTCCCTCTCTCTGACCCTTACAATGTGGTCATCAACCCAGAGAAAGAATTTGCAATGTGCTTCTGTCACCTAAATCAAATTGAACACAATGAATGTATGGTTGTACAAAACACTCCAATTCAATCTAATCCACATATGTGACTGTAATTAATCCCTAAAGGCTAAATCTTAAAAATCCTTTCAAATTTTAAAGCAATTGTTTTATATCATATCAAGTTCCATGTCAATTCAAGCCTCAATCATTCTTCAAAATTAACCAGCACCAATATCAAATTATATACAATATCAACCCAATTTAACAGCAAATCGCTTACAAAATCAAATCATTTTCATAACCAATAGGCATGCCATTCCAAACAATTCAAAATCACATCCACAACAACTTGAGCTAGGAAAAATAACCAAAATCTATATTCTAAGCCTCCATTCCAAAAATTCAAAATTTACCCAAATTTAGCATAAACTTAGTGATCATACATGAAGAATTGCTTTCTTACATTTAACAATGGGCATCCAAAAAATAGCCTATTCGGGTTGGTGTCTGTCTTAGACATGTAACAGATGGCATATTTTTTGCAGAAGCATTTTGGGGCCACACCATCTTTTACATCCCCAGGTTGCAGCGAAATTAAACTTGCATATCCAGCTATCAGTTCCTATTGTCCACCGGCTTCGACTATGCCTCGTCTCGTGTTTGAGGAGCATGCATCACTGGCCATCAATCTGATTAACATTAAACACCACCATGAAAAACTATTATCAACTATTGCATTCAAAATTGAAACAATCTACTTCGATCAACGGTTATTAAAGAAAGTAAATAACAGAACAAATCATGCAAATTTGGTTGTGTAAATCGACAACTGAAACAAACGAATTAGCTAGAGGAAGAAACAGTAGGTCTTACAATGGTTTTTCGAGAGGGTTTTCCTCGTGGGTCGCCGAAACCGTTTTCGCCTAGGGGATGAGTTACGTTCTTCAACGGTTTCGTAAATACTTCACTCTGCCTGTGAGTCACCGAAAAGGACACCCGCGTAACCCTAGACGAAGAAGCAGTAGGCAGGGTCTTCGATGGATTCAGAAAAGTCGGTTCACTAACGATGAGTCACTGAAGAAATCAGAAGAATGAGGTAGAAAAAGAGGATGTGGACATTAAAGCGGTTTTTGGGAGAAGGTTTTGCGAGTAGGTCGCTGGAAAAATCAAACGCTTCACCTACAGGAACGGTTGGAGGAGCAGTGAGGTAGAAGAGGAAGCTGTGGATATTACAGGGGTATTAGGAGAAGGTTTTTCGAGTGGATTGCCGAAAAAATCACACCCATCACCTATAGGAAGGGTAGAGAAGAAGGAGTAGTGGACACATGGGTAGAAGAAAAAGTGAGGTTGAAGAAGAAGCAGTTCCTTCGAACTGTATTTTGAGAGGTAGAAGAAGAAGAAGCTGTAGACATTGAAATGGTATTTGGGGAAGGTTTTGATTTGTATGGTATTTGGGGAGGGATTTGTAAAATCAATTATTTGTATATTGTACCCATTTATGTTACAGTATAAATACTTAGTGTGGTATACTGTAAATACTATAAAATACAATGTAGTGTGAAAGCATTTAATGAATCAATTAATGAAAGTTTGAAAATTTTTTTGATCAATGGCTAAGATGATGACACATGTGCAAGAGTAACTTACCCACAAAATTGCCATGGGTTTGGAAGAAATCACCTATATATAAATATATTGGTGATTGATTTTAATAGTTGATTTTGACTTACCAAATAACATTTTTGTCAAACACATTGGTGAGACCTTGGGTTGGACTCTGCCAAGATTTTTGTTTTCTCTTCATGCGCTGAACTCAAGCAAATTCCAATAAAATACTATTACACTAGTTAAAACTTAAAGCTTAAAATGGTACGGTAAAAGTAGAACCGCCCAAAAAAATCTGGACATGCAATTAAATACAATTACATTTGGTAGACCAAAAAAAAATATAATTATATTTGCAGTTGAGAGTTGACATCCATGAAGTATTTGTAAGCCTTTTATTAAGTTATACCAAATTCAAATATCAAGGAGTAAACACCCAACCCGGTCCCTATCCATTTTAAATTCGGACAAGGCGACCCCTCACCATAAAAGTCACCCAATTCGGTCCCTATCCGTGCATAAAATAACCCATTGTGCCCCCTCTCTTGTATCTTCCGTCCAAAGTTGACGAAAAAGTCTGATGTGGCACTTATCGGCGCTGATCTAGCAGTTAGTCCAGAATTAAGTGCCAACCTGAATTAGTGTAAATAGACAGGGGTCAATTTGTCCCCCCTGTAACATTCAAAAACGACGTCGTTACTAGGTTAAGAATGAGGAAACGTTTCCTAATCTGGTGTGCTCCAACTGAAGTCTTGAGATCTGAATGCAGCATTGCTTTTATGAGTTGCATAAGAAGCACTTCTGGAAATGCCTAGAAGGAAGCATAAAACTTTGTTAATGGATATATTCTAGGAAAAAAACAACAGGTTTTCTATTACTAACAATTCAATCAATATGAAAATCATACATAATGATCACTAAGCTTCAAATTGAAACATGCATACAATGAACTCCTTTCACCTACTGTGAATGCAAAGATGGCAATGCTACGGTGACCACTCGAGCAAGGATTATAAGTGATCCAATGCTTGCTCTAGCAAGATAACCAGACGGCAAATTTTCTAAGGTTATGGCCATTAAGTCGAGCAGTGGCCGTACATCAGACACCTAGTTATAGAAAATGAAGCAGTTTAGTTGTTGGAAGCAGAGAGATCTAACTAATTGTAAAATGATTTTCTAGGCCAAAAAGTGTACATTCATGAACCTAGTCGCTTGGAAAATTCTAGTAAGCATTTCTCAATGGAGATTTGGAGCAAGATATTTGAGTTCAGCTCTTGCTCTCCAACAAATTCCCCAGAGGCTTGAAGGCTTTTTCTAAGATGCCTGCAAAGGTCATCAACAAAACCAAATTCTACCAACCCTTTCCTTGAATGTTCAAAGTTACGAAGTGGAACCAAACAACAGTACAACACATCCACCATATTATTGGGTTTGATTTCAGACAAAGATTTGACTGAGAAATGCTGAAGAGAACAATACCTGAATTCTCCATGAAATAGGCCATGCTAGACAAAACCATTATTGCTAACCCTTTTGGAGGAGACCAATGTCATCCGAAATCAAAGTAAAGAAACATTGGATCCAATACACGACACATTGTTGTACTTTCCTTGGCTAATTCAACCAGTCTCTGAATGCATATCTGAGCCCATATTTCAGGTTTTCCCATTTCTTCTCTATAAAAATGACACTAACAAATCAGAAAATAGAAATATAACAACCAATAAATGATCTAAATTCTTTTATAAGCTATTAACAAGAAGAACTATTACCCTGTCAACAGGGAAGGATCCTTTATTTCTAGTTGTTGCCAGATGATCAAGCACCTAGAGCGAGTGTCATTACCAACAACTAAACCACTGCGACCTTCACACTGCACAACTTCATCTACCCAATTATGATGAGGCCCTGCTCTAAGATCAGCATCTTCACTTTGCCTGTCCTGCATATAGTTATCTAAAGTGGTGCGAATGATCTGCATGAAGAATGAAACCAACAGATCAGGGATGGTACCTATCTGAAACTCTAAAACCTTAGCATAATGGCCACTACAAAGTCATTTGGTTTGACTGCTATTTAGGAAACCTGCGAACCTTTATGATAATTAATTATTAGAAATCAAATTAGGAGCATTTAACCAAGAAAATTTGCTTTAAATCATTCATTTTAAGAATTTTTTTCATTTTCTTTTTTTCCCACACCTTGTGAGCTTCCCAAAGTCAATGTAAAGGGTTCTACCAAGTATAAGAGGTCAAACACAGCGACTAACTAAATTTTTTGATCAGCAAGTTAACATCAAAGAGCTTTCAATTCAATTAAGCCTTAATCCCCATTTCTTGCAGAGTAATATTTACACAAAAATGGACATTTCCATCAATGATGAGAACTCAATCATACAACTTTTCAACCTTAAAGCATCAGTTGGTTTTCTTATGAAAATCAATTTGATGAAAAGAAGAAACAATATATTCCTTAGATAATGCATCCATACAAAATTTCATGACATTTTCTCTCCCAAAGTGGGGATATGCAGACACTCATTTTCTCTCCCATCAACTTGGAATTGTAGATGTAATATAAATTTTATTATAAGACTACTCAGTGGGATAACTCAATAACTTACTAAGTTGGGGAACCAGAAGATGAAGTAAATATTTTTCCTTCTTAAACTAGCAACGGCGTCATTTTTTAATGTGGCAGGGAGACAAATCGACCCCTGTCCATTTACCTTAATCCAGGTTGGCACTTAACTCTAGATTAACTGCCAAGATCAGTGCCGATAAGTGTCACATTTGACTTTTCCGTCAACTTTGGATGGAAGATACAAGGGAAGGAGCGCGATGGGTTATTTTATGCACGGACAGGGACCGAATTGGGTGACTTTTATGGTGAGGGGTCGCCTTGTCTGAATTTGAAATGGACAGAGATTGAATTGGGTATTTACTCAATATCAGGAGTAAAATATAGAATATTCTTTTAGTGTGTGTGAATGTGGTGAGTATGTATAGTATAAGAACAAAAAAAAATTAACTTCTACAATAGAGCAACTAGTTTATGGGGTAGTAAACTTCACCAAATTAGATGATTTATTCGTCTCAAGTTTGATGTAAATTTTAGTTAGGCTCAATTTAAAAGCTAGGAGTAATGTTATTTTTTTTAAAAAAAAAAGTTGGAGAAAGAAGCATCTGCCATCTATTATTAGGAGTGATACTTATTTCACGGCAAATATAGATTTTAACTAGTTTTATTATGTACAATAAGACAATTTTGATAGTATAAAGTTTAAATATCATTTTAGAAGTTTTTTTTTCGGTGAAATTAAGGGGCCAAAGCCCAAAAGAAAAAAAACTAACTACTCTCTAAAGGATAGGAAACTAATTCCCTTTTTTTCTCACTATCTATGACCTGACGAAATCACTTGGTGGAGAATCTAAAAAGATAAAAGCAGATTGCTTTCCCAAGCTTCTTTTGGCAAGCCAATCAGCGCATTTGTTGCCTTCACGGAGGGTGTGATTGAAAGCAAGCTCCCATGGTCTATTTATCATGTCTTGTATATTTCTTAAAAGGGCACTGGTATTTTGCGATTGAAACTTCCGATTCAAAATGTCATAGGCCTCAGTTGAATCCACTTCCACAATAAGCCTTCTCATGCCTAATTCCCACGCCATTCTCATCCCATGGTAGGCTCACCACAATTCTGCTTCCAAAATCGAACAACATCCAAGATTAGATTGAAATCCCGCCAACCACTCTCCCTCATGAGTTCTGAGGAGACCTCCACAGCCTGCTTTTGTCCCGTTGTCTCTTACAGCTCCATCAGTATTCACCTTTACCCATCCCTTGGGAGGTATACTCCAATGAATATACTATTGAGACTGTGATCTTCTCCCTTTCATCCCCTGCTGTTTTCTTTGATAAGCTTCCTTAAAATTTTGGGTTATGTTCCTAATCACTACATTGGTGTTCTTGGGTCTTATGAACGGTGGTGAGAAAATCTCTTGATTTCTCCACTTCCAAATCAACCAGTTAGCTATAAAAAATTCATCCTTCCAATCCAACGGGGAGTGCTTCCCAAGATCATTTTTAAGATTGAAATTGATCCACCCTTCTAAGTCTAAACCAAAGAAGACCGCAACCGCAGCTGGGTTTAAGAGTTGAGTCCAAATTCTTGAGGCTCTCGGACAATCTCTCAAAACATGGAGTGCTGTTTCAGGGTGTCCAGTACAGCAATGGCAATTTGGATTTGTCCTTAGCATTCTGGCTCTTCTACTTGCTGTCAGAATTCTTCCATGAGAAACCTGCCACATGAAAACTTTTATTCTCTCTGGCCCCTTCCACTTCCAGATTGACATCCATTTGGACGTGCACTCAATATTTGTTGTCTTGGTAAGTTCTTTATAGGTAGATGCAACAGTGTAACATCCATCGGTAGTTAATCCCCAACAAATTGAATCTTGCAAATCTTTCTTTGGGGGAGGGATGGATTTAATGATGTTTATGATGTGCTCAGGCAGAAACTTCTGAATATCCACGATGTTCCATTCACCCTTTTCATTTACATAGTCCACAACCAAATCATCTTTTCTAGAACTGGGAATTGGATTGATGGCAGCTCTATCAAGTCTATCATAATTCGGCACCCATTTATCCTTCCAAAAAAGTGCATTTCTCCCATCTCCAATCACATACCTACAATACTTTTCCACCTGTGGCCATAATCTCACTAATTCTTTCCAGAGGGTGGAATCATTTTCCCTTCTACTTAGCCCTTCTGTTCCTTCCCTTCCTTCTATATACTTGCTAATGAAAATTCTTGCCCATAGTGAGTCTGATTCTGTGATAAGTCTCCAAATGATTTTCATAAGGAACGATTCATTAACAGCCTGAAGGTTCCTCATTCCTAATTCGCCCTGGATCTTCGGCTTGCAAAGTGTACTCCAGCCAATGTGGTGGATTCTCTTCTGTCCTTCAGAATCACCCCAGATGAATTTTCTTTGGAATTTCTCTAGCTGGTTGCATATCCCCTTTGGTAGTTTCGAGTGTTGCATATCAAAATTTGCAAGCGGGCTCAAAACTGTCTTGGCTAGAGTGATTCTCCCTGCAAGTGACAAGCACTGGGTCTTCCATCCCTTTAATTTGCTCTCCATTCTGTCGAGGACATTTTTAAATTTTTCTTTTCCTTTTCTATGGTTACTAATTAGGGCTCCTAAGTATCTCCCCAAGACCGGTTTCTCTTGAAAATGACAAACATTTAAGATGGCTTCTCTGTCTTCCCTTCTCGTATTGTTAGAAAAGGTAACAGTGGTTTTGATGCTACTTATTTTCAAGCCAGAGACAGAGCAAAATCGATCCATACATCTCTCGATTTCCTCCATTTGGCCTATACAAGATTCTCCAAAGACAAGCAAGTCGTCCGCAAATAAAAGGTGAGAGATTGATGGTCCCGTGCGCCCAACTTTCATCGGGGTCCATCTTCCTACCTCCACACTATCCTCTATAAGATGTGACAGTCTATCTATTGCTATGACGAAGAGGTATGGTGAGATGGGATCCCCTTGTCTTAGCCCTCTGGTTGGATGGAAGTCCTCAGTTTTCCCCCCATTCCATAGAACATTATATTGTACAGAGGAGACACATGCCATGACAAGGTGAACAAATTGCTCTCCCAGGTTGAAATCTAGAAGACAATTTTTGAGGAAGTCCCATCTGAGGTGATCGTATGCCTTTTCAAAGTCAAACTTTATTGCCATTACTCCCTTTCTGCCTTTTATTTTCTTCATCGAATGAGCTAACTCTTTAGCTATAAGAATGTTATCATGTATTTTCCTGCCTGGAACAAAACTGGATTGAAAAGGAGCAATTCTATTCAACATAGCAGGCTTGAGTCTTTCCACAATGATCTTCGCGATATACTTATAACTAACGTTGCATAAGGAGATAGGTCTAAACTGAGTAATAGAATCTGGAAATTTCACCTTGGGAATGAGCGTGATAAGGGTGGAGTTGATATCGTTCATCAACTCTGGATCCGCCCACTTTTGTCTCACCATACTGATTAAACTCTCTTCCACCATCTCCCAATGTTGTTTGAAAAATCTAGCAGGAAAACTGTCCGGGCCTGGAGCTTTCATAGACCCAATCTTGAAAAGTGCTTCATTGATCTCTCTTTCTGTCGGCATCTTCTTCAGATTCTTCTTGATGTTCTCGTCTAAAGAGGGATAAGGCCTTACATCATATAAGAAGGGTGGCCCTTCGTTATCATCTGTATACAAGGTTTTGAAGAAGGATATAACATGGCTTGCCAACTCCTCGTGGTCTTCAATCCACCTCCCTTCAGAGCTCTTTAATTTTAAGATTTTGTTCCTCCTTCTACGAATGATGGTTCGAGCATGAAAATACTTAGTGTTTCGGTCACCTTCAATCACCCACTGGTCCCTAGATTTTTGCATCCACATTATCTCCTCTTTATCAAGGATATCCTCCAGCTCTTTTCTCAAATTGATCTCAAGCTCCTCCAGAAAAGGATTATTGCCATAGTTACCTGCTCTTTGTATTCCTTCTATCCTTCTCATTAGAATTCTCTTCTTCTTTCCAATATGGCCGAATGTATCTCTATTCCACTTGATAATCTCTTTCCTAAATTGATTCAGAGATTGATTCAGGTTGATGCTATTTTTCCAGTGTCCTCTGACAAAGTCATTGAATTCAGGATGTAATTCCCACATTGCTTCATATCTGAAGGGTTTGTTTTGAATTTTCTGTGTACATGGCAGCATAGTCACATATAAGGGATGATGATCAGAATTAATCCTTGCCAAGACTTCCACCCGAGCCTCTGGGAACCTGGTCCTCCAGGTCACATTCGACATTGCTCTATCCAAACGCTTGAAAACTCTATCTAAATTCTCCCACTTTGGGCCTCTCCACGTGAAACGATTTCCAACAGCTCCAAGGTCAATAAGCGAGCAATCATCAATCCATTTTCTAAATCTTCGGCAAGCTCCTATATCCATTCTTCCTCCACCTTTCTTTTCGGAAGGGTCAGCAATGTCATTGAAGTCTCCAATTACTAACCAACCTTGCCTTATGTTCTGTTGAAGATTCGTTAGATCATGCCATAACTCTCTTCTTCTACCTTCTTGTGGGCTTGCATATACTGCCGTAAGAAGCCACTCTTCCTGTATACCTCTTTTAATTTCCAAATGCACATGCTGAGCTTTAGACACTAACACAGAAATATCGATGTCCACATCATTCCACATAATCCATATCCCCCCACTGAAGCCGACAGCCTCCTCAATATGATAGAAATTAAAACACAGCTTTCTAATCACATTTTTGGCCTTATCACCACTGCATCTAGTCTCCAGCAGAATCACAATGTCCGTTCTATACACCTTCAAAAAATCAGTCAGGGTACGGCCAAAAGGCTTCCCAGCCGCCCCTCTACAACTCCAAGCCATAATATTCATAAAGACAAAATAAAACAAGGAGAAACTATTCTGCCATATTCATGGCCTCCTCTTCGTCATAGATGACTGTATCTGATTCATTTCTTTGTGGTATTCGATACCCTTCTCGCACCTGATTCTCCCCAGGTTGGTTTTGATGGTGTCTCTGTTCCTCATATAGTTCCATGACTTCAACCATTGTCACTGTGTTGACCGGATTCAAGTCTGGTGGCTCTGGTTCAGGCCCTTCAATGTCATTCATATGCTCATCTGACATTATAGTTTCTGGAACAAATTCTTCTACCAATGACCCATCTTGGCCTTCCTCTCCGATGGTAGTTGGGGGTTTGTTGCTCTGCTGGGTGTTTCTATGTTGGCTACTGTTATTCTTATTTGTGGGGTTCATGTTTTGGTCACTGGGTGCTTCGTTGGATTTGGTCTGTTGGGATTCATTTTGTGTTTTGCTCGCCCCAATTTGGGTTTCAGTCTTGTTCAAATTTGGTATCTTAGGGATTGGACTTGGGTTGGGCTGTGGTATACTTGTCTCTGCCTGTTTTGGTTGCTGCTTAGTGGGCTGGGTCTTATTGGGCTGGGAGTACTGGTTTTGTTCTTTGGATTAACCACGTCAGTAGCATTTTTTCTTCTGCTTTGTTTTTTGTCAATTGATGTGTTGGGCTGGTTTCCTTTACTAAAGTTAGTGTCCTTCTCCATAGATTGCTGATGTGGTGTAGAACCTTCTTCAATGATATGATTCTCTTCTTCTGCAGCACTGAGAATAGCAAACCTAGTACCTTTTTCTTGATTCTGAATCTTCAAAATTGCATTTTGGGCACCTCCACTACCTTCTCCAGGCTGGACTTTTCCTGCTTTTTTGCCACGATTTGTCCTCTGCACCATCATCCATGGTCCGTACGCACTGTCTTCCTCTTCCATTACCTTTTTACCCTTGCTATTATTGTTTTTTCCATTATTACCCTCTTCATTTTTGTCATTTTGTGGAACCTGCTTCTCTCCAACATCCGACTCCTTTTCCGCCATGGCTACTGCCCCTGAGGCCCCGTTCGCAACAACTTTCCGAGGGCAGCTATTACTATCATGTCCTACTAATCCACATTGGAAACAGATGCTGTGGAGACCTTCATATTCAACCAAATATCTGATTCCATTAATAGAATATTGTGAGACAAGGGGTTCTGTCAGATCAAGTTCAACACAAAGTCTTGCAAATTTGCCTCTGCTCTTATCTGCTGTATTTGTGTCCACTCTCATAGTTTTTCCCAGAATGTTGCCAATCCTTTTCAGCATCTCCTCCTCATAATATTCAATAGCCAAACCCGGAAGCCTAACCCATGCAGCTATACTATCTATGGTTGCTTCCATTGGGTTAAAGTTTGGTTTCCAGAACCTAATGGCTAAATAATGATCAAAGATTTTCCATGGACCACTTGTCAGGGCAAAATCTAAATCCTCTTGTGAGAAGAATTTCACAATAAAAAATTCGTTGCCAAGGTCTATCACCTCAATAGAGCCCTGTTTTTCCCACATAGCCTCTAATCGTCTGCTTAGTACTGGCAGTGAAATTTTTCTTCCAAGCAATTTGACAATCAATGTATCCCACCATTGATGTCTCAGTGATTTAAGTCCAGCATCATTAATAATAAAATTATAAATACCATTTACCTTCTCTACTCGTATTTCAGGAGAGGGCTCATGGCTTTTTTTTCCATAGCTGCTATCGTTGGTTTGGTCTTTTTCCATCTCTTTTGTCTTCTCTCCAGGTTCTTCGTCTGAAGAGAAAAAGCTATCATCTTCCATCTCTCCCACTGGTCTTTTCCCCCCTTTCACTGCATCTCTGAAGGATCTTGTTGTTGCTCGGCCTTCCACTCCACTCTCTAGCTCTCCAATCATCCAATCTTCCTCTCTCGGCACTAAGGATATCTCCCCTGAGAAAGCCTCACTTTCTCCAATCTTGCGGACCTTCTTTCCATATCTCTGAAGGAGCTCTGTATCTCGCGGTTCCATATCTCTTGGGTCATGAGACCGTGAATGTCCTCCACGGACAAAGTCACCTCTCATGGTGGTGTAAGAAAGATACTGGTTGCGAATGAAAAGATGTACGAAGAAGAAAAAAAATTTTATGACTTGTTTTTGGTATACTAAAAAACAAAAATATGATTTTGCCGTATTTTCATTTTAGAAGTTAATTTTTATTTTTAATTATCAATATACCAAAAAAACAAAAATATATTTCACAAAAGTTTTTTTTGTTTGTATTTTTCATTTCATAAATTTTTAAAATAAAAAGTGTCACCAAAAGGTGGTGGCCACTGGCCCAATTAGGCACAGTATGTTTTTTGCACTTACCCCAGTGTTAATTGATATCAACTTATATATCAGTAACTATATAGGATAAAACAAGAATTTATTTTTATGCATTGTTCGTAGTTAAATTAATTATCTTTCATATTAGTTACATGAATGTTCATAAAAAAAAAAAAAAAGAATGTGATTATACACTGTGTCAGTACATTAAAATTAAACTCTAAAATAAAACCAATATAAACTTAACTAAATTTGATACTATTCAACAATTTTTTTCATAGGTGTAGCTTTTATTGTAAAAATATTAGAAGACCATTAAAATTTATTATTTTTTGTCATCATTTAGTTATTAACTCAAATTTTTTAGTCTAATAAAATAGTAATTCAACAGCATATTTTATTCTATATTTTTAAATATTAATAGATAAGTAATGACCAAAAACAATAAATTTTAATGATTCTCTAGCATTTTTTTATTTATAAAACCTATCGTTAGATTAGTAACTTATATATTGTAAATATCATCTATAAAATTTTATTTGATATCAATCCAAAATCATTTTTATACTTTTGACTCTCATCGGTAGCCAATATTTTTTTCTTAAATAATACATATAGCCCACGCTCATAGAAGAGATGCAAAATATAGTAGCTCATGTACTCAAACTCTTTGTCAACCTATAAATATAAGCGTAAATTATACTAATTCATATATATGTATGTGTATAAAAATTAATAGAATGTCAAAAAAATAGTATATTAATCAGCTGTTTTCTTTTTATTATTTATAAAATGTGTCTTGTTGAATGTATTAAATCTGAAACCAAATAGAAAATCAAATGGTGGATTGGACTGATAAGCATATACTACGCAAATGCAACTTCAATTCACTGCATTCCAGTATTCCAATGCTTACAACTTATTATAATCAAATCACGTTAATAATCAAGATCAAATGAAATTCACATTTATAATCACATTTGTAGTGACTTATAGTGGTTGAAACAATGGGGTTCATAAAGCACTGCCCATTCCCTGGCGATGATGACATAAATTAAATAGCAATAACTTTCGGCATAACATAAGAGGCATGAGATATGAAGCCAGCGTTTTCAAGAACTCTTCCCCAGCAAGTAAAATAGAACATAAATAATTTAAAAGGAACAACTTGGAGGGTAAAATGTAATATAGTAGGTCATCTAGAAATATTTACAAAAACCTACGACATCCAAAGCTAGAAAGATTCTACTTCTTCCTTCTTTTCCTCAAAAATGGCATTGCACTAAATGCCCCATTGTAGTTTCCATTATTATGATTAACATTCTCAGGTACAGAGACCCCCATTTGATTTTGATCATTGGCACTAACATTTGGAAGGTTATCATTTGGCTCGTTGTCAACATTGTAGGCATTGCGTCCCTCTTGCATCTCGCTGCGAGCATTATCGGTGCCTGAAAATAATATCTCAGAACCATTTTTATGATGGTCAGTCTCATCCATCATAACAGAACAGTGCAGAAATCCTTCAGTATCAGCAGTGACACTATCAACTGCATTCTGATTGCTAGGTTCATCACTATCATCTAAACAAAAACCACCTCCTAGTTTAAGGTAGTCATCACAAGAGTCAGCATTAACAGTAATATCACCATCACCAATTCCTGGATCTGGATGAGTAGTTTCATCAGCATCCGTGAAAAATTGACCTTCCGACCCAAGATCGTCTCTAGGGAAGTTCCTGGTTGGAGCACTACTTATCATATCACTCTCTTTACCTCTGCTTAAACCAGTTGCAGAATCCCCACATGCACCAGGAATATCAGATAAATTTTCTTCTAATGGATCTTCACACAAGGATGATTGATTCCTCGTATCAAATGACTCATTGAGTTCTTCATCTTCTGGGTTCTCAAGTGAATAATTGACAGGTTTTCTGGAACGTGAGGACTGTAAATTGCACAAAATGTAAGTGGGACCTTTTAATTCCATTTGATTAAATCACATTAAAAACCTAAGAGTATCGCTTAAATAGAAGACTCTTTTCACTTTACTTTCCATAAAATAGAAGTGTCTTTCATTTTGTAGATGAAACCAAGATATGTTGAAGAAATAACAGCAATTATGCCGCGTCCCGCGAAGTTGGCCAAGTATTTTAGGAATATTGACAACAAAGTTTGAACAACCTCATGCATACTATTCAAACCCCTCACCACTACACTACTAGTGGGTTGTGGAGTCAGCTAGATGAATCAACTGATTCAATGTCATGCTGTAAATAATGTTTCCATTCAAACCACTAAAGCCTAAAGCATTTTTTTTTTATAATTTTACCTATGGTTTTTCCATTTCTCTCTTTATCTCTGTCTCTATTCAACTCTATGTCTTTAAAGACCTCCACATATGCTTAAATCACCTAAGGAAAGATTCTAACATTATCAGAAGAATTAAAATGGCCAAATGGAAACAATAACATCTAGAACCAAATTAAGATAGATATTGACAATTTATTCAAATCAAGTTCCATCAAGGTTTGTAGAGTTCCTTTCTTGGTCATTTTCATCTACCACCAGGCCCAGCTAACAATCTGGTTACAGGCATCACAGGATTTAGAAGCACCAAAGCATAATTATTTTTTCTTTTTTTTACGTTTAACTAATAATTAACTATAAGGCCTCCAACAAAGAAATAACTCAGAATGAACAATCAAGAATATATTTGTATATCATAAATTTGAAGGGCGAGCATGAATCTTACCCTTCGAACCTCTTGAGGAACTTTTGACATATCAACATGATCATCAGTGTCACTACTGGAAGATGACGTTCCAGATGATTGATAAATGAGACTTTCCTTTTTCCTTCCATGTTTTACTGCCAAACTTCTGCCTCTTCCTCTGCCCCTCCCACTTCTATTTGAAATCAATGGATTACTATCACTTTGGTCTTTTTCAGACTCGGTACCCGGCTGTAAATTCTCCACTGCAGACATACCAGAAGCTGAAGAAGGACCATCAATGATTGTCTTTCTCTTTGACATTGCCTTCCCAAGAATGTCCCCATCATTCTTCCTTTTCCTTGATTCTTTCACTTTAGGTTTCTTCAAACTTTCAAGACTTTCCTTTGTCGCCTTTAGATTCTCAAAATTTTTGTCCTCAGATTCTAGATGATTTCCTCTCCTACTCTTGCCACTGTTGAAATCATCCTTCAATTCTGAAGGCTGCTTACCAGTAATCCCTTTTACAGCTTTCTTAATTCTCTTGCTACGAATTTTTGCAAATCGTTCATTGAAACTATAAAACGCTTCCAAACGCAGTTGAGTCTGTATTAAAAGGTTCAACTAATATAAGGTATCTATAAGACGGAATATAAACATGACAATAGATAATTGATAATTAGGTCGCTTGCCTTTAATGGCCAATTAGTGTCATCCTTTATTACAAAGAAAATGAAAGGAGTTTTCTTTATGTGTGGCCTAATGACACATGCAAAAGGAAAAAAATTCATAATATTAAGTACTCAATTGAATTGAAGAGAAAAATACTAAAATGCTTTTGCATCTTTATTACCTTGTCTTACTCATTTTATAGCACTTTTATCTTTTGTGGCTTAACATATGATATGCTATGACACATATTAATAAAACTACCCAAATAACAATTTAGTCTCGGCAACCATGGAGAACCTAGAATAGATGAGGAAAAAGGGAAAGAGAAGAGGACGGGGTGTCAATGCAAGCCTCTAACCTCATGTTTGTTATATTCCTTTAAAACAGGTAATAGTAATTCATCTGCTTTCTGGCTAGTCCACCCAAATTTCTCCCAGCACAATCTGTATAGAGAACAGAACTCAGAATTCAAGGAATACACAATGCATATTCGAAATAACTTAGCACTCTCAGAATGCCTGATCCATATAATATTCGTAATCTCAAAAGTTACGATCTAGAATAATCATATTCAGAGTGAATTGATAAACACACACACACGCAATTTCTGTGAAGACTACTGTAGTGCCCTCATGCCAAAGCATCACACAAAGTATTGACGATTGAACTCCATATCGCAGAAATAACAGGTAGTAGACCAAAAAAAGAAGAAAAAAAAAAATCTTAACATAAAGCCTGATGTCCCATCAAACAATCTGAATTCCCCTGAATACACAGCCAGAATTAAGCATTTTATCTGTAAGGAGAAATAAAATAAAGAATAGCCCTTTCTTTAGGGGAGCTCAACAGGCTAATGGGCATGTGAAAAATACACCAAAACACCCTCTTGAAATTGTTAACATTTGAAGGAAAGTACTGTTAATAGCTCAGAATGATAAAAAATGAGATATTATTCTATCATATACTCTCCTTTCAAGGCTCATCCAAAGTCATATATAATCAGCAGTGAAACAAATGCTCATTTGGATGATGTAAGAGGTATAGCAATAAGGAATATAAACTTACTTTCGAAGAACAAGATGATCTGGCTTTCCCCAGGTGAAAGGCTCGGTTGACTTGTCAACTTGTGGAGAATAATAAGCAGATATAACTGTTTCACTTGGAAAAGAAGATGGAATATGCCAATTCTTGCTAACATTTCTCTATTTAAAACAAAAGAAGAAGATGAAAATAGTCACATACTCCCATACAAAGTCAAAACATTAAAAGTGAAATTGTCCTTCAATATATTATTTAAACCAAAAAACCATGTAAGCAGGAAATCAATTACATGTTTCTCAAAAAAGGTTTGCTTAATTTCTTGGTCACAATCCAGCGAATCCTCTTGTTCCTTAATATGACTATTAATTTGATCCGACGAAGTCTCTTTTGATCCTTTCTTTCTTGTAGTTGATCCACCTTTTGTATTCAACCATCCAAGAATGGTGGGATCTGGTGATTCAACCCACTGGCGGAATTTCAAGAGGCCATCTTTCTCAGGGAACGCATTCACAACCTCAATAGCATTGACAATCCCAATGCCACTACATTAACATTAAACACTGATCTGGTAAACTGCAAAAAAGTGGAATCTACACCAAGCACGTCGCCGAAAACCTACTACAAGATACAAGGGATATCTATACATAAAGTATCATAAATTTTTTTTTTTTTTCTGTAGTATCATCTAGTACTTCTCACTCTAATATGAAGTAAATAATAGAAACAAATCAAATATAGACCTTTAAAAACATCTCATGAAGGCACTGCAACAACTAGGCATAACTATGCTCTAGAAATGGCAAGGTTCTGGTTGTCATACCTTACACCTTCGGTATAATCACTCCCAAGTAGTAGTGCCATGCGTACTAATTTTTCCCTGCTCAATCCAAGTTCCTTCTCAATGTCCTGAACCAGAAATGATAAAAAAACGTTAAAATAAGATTGTTTGCAATATAAGTTTATTTAAGAGCACTGCATAAATCCATACCTCCATGAAGTATGTCTCTACATATTTGCGATCATCAAATATATTCTTGTAAACATTACGAGCTCCAAATAGAAGGACGTCAGAATCATCAGTTATAACACCATCAACCAGTTTTGCAGTTTCCAAGAAAGCACACTGTGCCTCAGCTTCCATTGGGGCAATAATATATGGCAAACCAAACATTTGCAGTAATTCCTACAATAACATATTCTTTATAGTCATAAGAGATCACAAGAAACTTGGAGAAAGATACACATATACGGAATGGGAAAACAAAATGAGAGGAGAAGCAAATATTAAACTCGATATTGATGATCATAACTTAATTAAATTATCATATCAATAAACATTTTAACAATTATATACAAAGTATAAAGCCATGACCAATTAATGTACTTACCTGCATTGATGAAATGGTGTTTGAATAGCATCAAAAAGGAAACACATTAAACTGATGTTTAGCCTCTAGCATTATAATTCAACAAACCATGCAGGGAGTTCAAAGAGACTAGAAATTGATAAAAGAATACAAAAAGTGTGTATATCAAATTGCACCACAAGATGCAAATACAAAAGTACAAAATACAAATTATACCTCAGTGATACGTTATACACAGTTTACACCAAAATCATCATTCAAGAGTTTAGTGGATATCTGAGTCCATAGCAGAATACCAAATTTAAGTGAAGAGTGGAAAACACAACAGTAGCCATTTTGACAAAGCAATATTCAAGTCATGAAAATATATTGCTCTTGTATGCATAAGTTTCAGTACACACCTGACATTCTGTGAACAATTCACTATTGACAGATTCTGCATTTCTTTCAAGTTTCTTCTGCTCATTTTCAAGGTTTATATATTCTTGACCAAGTATTCGTATTTCCTCCTCCAATCTAACCTCGTCTACATGTGCTGGAAAATCTCCTGAGGTGTTAACTGCATTTTTCACAAGATCAATATTTCTTTCTCCTCTGAAGCTTCCATCATTGTCCACTGCAGCTAACTTTGGCCCAATATCAACATTTTCTGTTGATCCCTTCAAGGATGATTCTGTCAAAGGAGTGGCAAACTTGGTATTATCATCAGAATTAATCAATGGCTGAGATTCATTATTATAGTTAGGTTTCTCCTTACCAGTGGAACCAAGTGGATTATCCTTGGAAACATTTTTGCCATCGGAAGACACCTTAGTATCATCACAATGTTTATCCAACAGTTGTTCTGCAGCCATATGGTCATTGTCCTTCATCATATTTGCATCTGAAGTCGAATATTCAGAATGAGAGCATCTATTCAGTACATTAGGCTTTTCAATCAATATATCCAGGTTACTAGAAATAGATGCTACATATGACTTTGACTGACCCCTAGGAAAATCAGAAGTTTGGGAGTTGACATAACCATCGGCATCCACATTTCCATGAAATATATTTTGTTTAGAACCATCTTCCCTTGGAGAAGATGAAACAGCCATACTATTTTTTATCTTCAGAAATGCATCTTCATCATTTAAATTCATTGCACCAGAAACATCCAAATAATCACCATGGGAATCCAATTTTTTCTCATCAGCATTTGAATGCTCATCTACAGATGATAGGTGCTTAAGCTCTCCATCTCCTATAGTCTCAAGACTTCTCCTAATTGCTTCCTGCAAATTAGACTCCTCCTCCAATTGACCTCGAGTTGGCTTTTTCCCAGTCTCAGATGGGCAACATATGGTACTTTTATCACCATCACAATCTCCTTCCTCCCATTCTACTTCACTCTCATCATTATTATCCCCTTCAGCAACAGAAGAATTCCATTCCACTTTATTATTTCCAGGAATGAAGGTATTCTTCCCTTCAACAATTCCTTCCTCCCAGTCACAATCTGAATCTGAATTAGAAGGATGTTCTTTTGCTGGAGTACCATCAGCATGAAATACTGTCCCCGAATTTCCTCCTACTAAATTAGCAAATATTTCATCTTCAGCATCAATGAGTGCATTCTTGCTATCGTATTCAAAGGATACCTCTATAGAAGTATCTTTGTCAAAGACAGATTGCTCATTTTGCACACACTCACCAACTAGATCAACATTCATAGTTTTTAATTTACCAACAGAATTGGTCCCAGAACTTTTTGATGGACCATTATTCTCTGCACTCAAAATTGCATCAATATTTGAAGCCTTGTTGATATGTGTTCTTTCCAGCTCAATCTCCTTCATTAAGTCCAAATTTCTTTGCAAATCTCGGGTCATACGCATCCCCATAGCTCTTGATCTGCTAACTCGAAATTGACCCCTCTCATCTAGGAAGGTCTGAATTCTTTCATCAACAGATTCACTAGGTTCATTGCAAACCAATCCACTTGTAGTATTAGAACCAGCTGATGCAATAATATTAGCAAGATTCTCCACAGGATGTGTTCCTTGAGCCTTACGATGAGCATCATCATTTTTCTCTGCTCTGCTTGATGCAAGTTCTCTGTGATATTTAAGAATGCAAAGATTAAGGAAGTTCTTTACATGAAAACTCCACCAGACATCATATTCAATTCATAGGAGAAGCACTACCAAATACTGAAAATAAGATTACTCACTGTTTGTCACCAGTAAAAGATGATGAGAATATGTACTCCCTGTTGGCTTCAGATGCAATCCGTGAAGTTTGGATACCCCCTACTCCTCTTCCAGCAGCAGCTTTTTGCACTTCATCTATCTCTCGTCGAAAAGCAACTGTTTTAAGGTAAGCTTCTATTTGTAGCTCAGAAAATTTTGCAGGATCCTGAAAGGGCCAGTCAGATCACATACATTAAGCACATGGTAATGAGGAAAGTTACTTCTACTGGAATTGAGTAAGCCTAACTAAACTCCAGAAAGTTAGCTCATGAGGTGACGAATGTACAAGCTCTTACAAAGGCCATCTAGGACTTATCTCTAGGCAATGTGGGATTCTACCAAAATGAAAAGAGTTAACAACAGTTGCTATAGGCAGAAAATAAAATCACCCCATCAGGCACTTGCACTATGCCCATATGCGATTATCTGCTTCAAAATCAGTCCAAACCGAATCCAACCCTAAATAATACCAGGTCTCCAATCAAACAGTAGCCACATTTTACTCAACATACCGACATAAGTCGAACAGGATCAGTGTCTAAAAGTACACAGCACTATTCATGACAATTGCAACTTTAATTTTAGACATGGGCATTTACATTTATTTCAATGCATGAAAAAATAAATATGAATTCTTTTACCAACCTTCTTTACTTTTTGATACTTTTGTCGATTCTCTGCAATTAATCGCTCTCTTATCTGCAGAATAATTATTCAACAACGACATCAGAATTAATGTAACGGTACTTAGGCTATAGACAATACTTTATGAGCTCAATTACCTGAACTAGGAGATCCAGTTGCATTGATGGAGGTAAAGAGGCCAGAACAGCTGGATCAACTTCACCATGCATTGCAGGCTGCAAAAACGACATCCAAGCATATGATTCACACAAACGTTACTCTTAGTATGCGCTTGGAAACCGAGATTCAAATTATTTTAATAATTAATTATCAACATAACTTTTTTAAATAATCAAATATATGAAAATCAATTTATGTTTGGATGGATCCACTTAGAAGTTATTGTTAAGTAGTGCATTCACTTAAAACTATTCTTTAGCTAGCAATCTTTATTTTTTTCCCCAAACATCACTAGATTTTTAGGAACAGCTTCTTCACTTGTGCGTGCGTGAAGTTTTAAATCCTTGTGGATATGTTAACATTGCCAAATTAGGTACTAAGAGCAGTTGCCTGAACTATGAGAATAAAACACACACATGAAATATCATAATTGACGCATAGAAATATAAGCTGACCAGTATCATCTCTTCATCTTCATCATAGTCACCATCCTCTTCCTCAATGGCTGAAGCCTCAAAAAAAGTTGATGCATTACTCATAGACTTTGCAATGCCCTCCCCAGCAATAGAGGCTGCTAACCTAATAAACTCCAAGACAAAATACTTTATAACCAAGCTAAAATGCTACTGTGTCAAAATTTTGACAAATCATGCAGCTTACATTTCATCAATTTTGTCTTGATTGTCATTTGTTGATATCACATTGTCACATTTTGAGCTACAACCACCCAAGTCACTTTCTCTAAACAGAATCCCCTTACCCTTGCCCCTATCATTGACCTCACATTGGTTCAGCAGTTCATCTTCCACTGGTGCTTTTGTTTTCTTTCCTTTAAGCTGTTACAAGCATAAATGCTGAAAGGTTACATTTAAACCTGATGAAATACAATACATAAAAAGAAAAAATGACACAAGCAAGTAAAAGGAAGATGATATTTTCAAGATAGAGTGCACAAGCACACACATTCTACGAGAGAATAATCTTTGAAATGTTTTATCAGTTCCTTCATTGCAATATAATAAATAAGAAAAACTATAAAAATACAAGCTGTAAAGAATATCATCCAAAATGTTTTTCAATGGCTAACTCTCTGGATACTTTAGCATCTTCAAAAAGATTCTTGGGTGAGCATCCTTAGATAAGTTCTATTTACAAGGTTCACAAAATTTGGTAGCAGGTAAGAAGCAAATCTTTGTGGCATTGGGCAGTATATGCCACTTTCAGGAGTATTTGAGCATGTGCAATTCTCGTACCTCTAATTTTAGTTTTCAGATAATTCATTTTTAAGGTACAATTAGACACTGGCCTCTATATGGTGTAAAGCTCATTATCTCTTTAGAGGACTTCCCTCAAACATGTTGAGAGATTGGAAAGCTACAATTTACTAATCTTTTGTTTTAATTTTTTGTTGGGAGGATCATTTTTCCTCCTTCCTTGTATCATCATCCTAAATATATGTAAAAAAACTGACCTGTGCAAGAATATCAAGTTGCATCGACTGTGGTAAAGCAGCTAAAACAGCTAAATCTACTTCATTGTCACAAGGCTGCAAGAGAAGAAAAAGAAAATATAGATGAGACAGCAAGAAGTGCAGAAGGATAAACATTGACAAATATACCACTTTAGGATGTCACAACTAATATAGAAGAACAAATATGGCCTTATTCCCCATTATAGCTCTGATATTTACTTTAAAGGTGTTTAGGAATGAAGCAAGTTCATGCCAGGAGAAAACAAAGAGGGCCACAATAAAACATAATCCCCAAGGCCAAACTGTAAATAGGATCAGAGAAGGAGGTAGCTAGAGAGTAGAAGATTGGGAAGTCAAATAGTCAATTAGAGGTTATTATAGAGGATGTTGGGAAGTAAGTTTCGTCATTACATACGACTGGAAACAGAAGAGGGAAGGTCTAGTCACTTCATGAGTTTTGGAAGAGGTCAAGGAAATATTAAAAATCCCGTGTCATACAAATGATTCATGGGTTTCTCAAACACATTGTTGGGCCCCACCAATAATAATGCAGTACCTTTTCTTTAAATTGTCTTCTTATTCCAGTGTCTAACACTACGAAAGGTACAATACAAGCTACAATCAAGAATGGGTCATATGATAGTAAGGGCTACTTCTAATCAATCCATCTTCTAAATTTGCAAAATTTACCAGTATCATTTCTCCATCTGTGTCAAATTTCTCCTCTGAAGTATTAGGTACAGTAGATGGCACTTCTTTCCCGGCTAGTATTCCGTTCTCCTCTGCAGATATAGATGCTGCCAACCTAAATTAAGTCATGCAAACATCAAAACGTTTAACAGTGGCATTCACGATTTGCCCCCTTCATTTCAGTAAATATGTTATATACATGGATTACATTTCATCAAGTTCCTCCTGGTTGCGACTTCTTGACACAACTTCTTGCAAGAAATTTCCTGCCTCTGTAGCTGCAAGTTTAGCTGAAGACCTAAATGAATAATTTTAAATAATGAGGCAAGTATACCTCACACAAAAGAAAGCTTTAACGATTTACAACAACAGATGTTGCTTACATTTCATTTATCTCTTTCATGTTACTTTTTCCTGGATCACTATCGACAAAGTCCATCCGATCAGGTTTTTTGCATCCCTTGGCTTCACTCTTCTGCTGCAGCCTCTGGTTCTTAATGTCATCAGCAACTTCTTTCAACCTCAATGCCTTTAACTATAGAGCAAAGTTGAAAAGGAAAACGAAAAAACAGAAGGTGAGGGTGACGGAATACATGAAGCCAGTAACTTAGACAAAATGCACCATTAATTCTTTACCTACTCAGCCATTAGAACAAATGACCTGTATTTATGTGTCTAAATTTTAAACTAACTACAAGCACAGCACACAGCAAGCCTCAGCCACAATTCTCAGACATTCGTAATGCATAAAATCAGGAAAAATTTCAATCCAACACTAGGACCTCATCTGTATAGAATTAGAGATGACTTATTTTTAACCTTTTTGAAGTAAAAATTTACATATTTTCAACTTTTTCAACGTAATTAAATTTTCAATTTCAATACTTTGCTAGCCGAGACATAATCGAGTTCAAGTGTCGTAGCAAAACTCAATGTATACAGGACGCCGTAAAGGATCAAGGTGAAAAGCATTTGATTCAATAACTGAGGCATAGCAAAGCCTGAAAACAATCACTATCAAGATCCAAATAACTTCGACACTACACAGCAGGGAGTAAAAGTGGTTTAGCCCAAGGGTGGAAACAAAAATTGACTTCACTATCAAAGCTCGCATTTTATAATAATTTTTTAGAAGCCTTACGTGATTGAGAAGTAATTTCTCTGCAGTCTTGCGGACTTTGGCCTGGGCGTTCTCACGCTGCCTGCGGCGGGCGATGACGGTGCGGCGCTTTAGGGCGGGGGTTCCGCCGTCGAAGACGAAGGCTGGCTTTGTCCTGAGGAACAAGAGCTTGCAAATTCGACGAAAGAAGCCCAGCAAGTGAGCGTTTCGAACCATTTCGCCCTTCTCATCGCGCATCGCCTTCATAAATTGCACCATCCATATGCTCGCATCTGCAGAAGAAAGAGCGAAGGGTCGTGGCGTTGTTTATTCGTTCAATAATGGAGCGAACAACGGGAAAAAGAAGTAGCGAAAAATAGGAGACAGGGTTTTACGAGGTCGTACCGACTGCAAGGGTTTTTCCGGCGAGGGTCTCGACGGAGACGCGGCGGCCGACGGGGGCGAGTAGTTCCCAGAGACCGTGGACACCCATTGTCTTGCGGCAGACGCTTCTGCTTCTGCTTCTTCTTACTGCTTAGTCTCAATTTCCCTCTGTCGTGATTAATTTGTGTCAAAAGTCTCAACTATCAATTTATTTTGTTTTTTTCTTTACTGATAACGTGCCAAGGGGATAGTAAGACTACAGTTAATCCTTTGAGTCGGTCGTTTGTTGAAACGGCGTCGTCGTTTAGTCCATAATCACAAACACACTCATTCACTCAAACAAATCTCCTTTATATCTAATAATAATAATAATAATAATAATAATAATAATAAGAGAAAATGACAAATAGGTCTTGACTTTTTACTTCGCGGATATTTTCGTCCTTGAACATTTAAAAATACTTTTAAATTCTCGACCTTCACAAATCTTGGATAGATGAGTCCCTCCGTCCAATTGCGACCCAACGGAAAAGTCAGACGTTGCTACCGTTCTGATGACGTAGCATGACGGGTTAACATGTGGACTGCTGACTGGAAGGATATTTTGAAAAATTGGACAAATGAATCCCTGTAGCTAAAAACTACGTAGTTTTGCTTTGACCCTAATCCTTAAATTGATTGCGGTTCTTTCTAGAGACTAATGGTGAGGAGCTCTATTCTCAACGCGAATATTTTGATCAGAGGGTTTTGCAAGAATTCCTACATTGAAGAAGGGTTTTGGTTCTTTAAAGAGATGATGAGCTTTGATTGCGATCCGGATGTTGTTATATATAATACACTCGTTGATGGCTTGTGTAAAGCAGGGAAGGTTAGTATAGCGCATAACTTAGTGAATGGTATGAACAAGAAATGCAAAGATTTGAATTCTGATATTCTGACTTACACAACTTTTGATTAGAGGGTATTGTATGAAACAACTAGTAGATAAAGCATTGTTTCTTCTTGAAGAGATGACTAGTAGGGGGCTAAAGTCAAATGTAATTACGTACAATACTCTGATAAAAGGATTATGTGAGGCACAAAAGTTGGACAAGGTAAAGGATATTTTGGGCCAAATGATGGGAGATGGGACTTTCATACCAGAGACATATATATACCTTCAATATATTAATTCATGCACATTGTTCTGCAGGAAACCTGGATGAAGCATTTAAGGTGTTTGAAAACATGAAAAACCTTCAAGTCCCAACAGATTTAGCCTCGTACAGTGTTCTAATTCGGAGTTTGTGTCAGAGAGGTGACTATGATGCAGCATTGAAGCTGTTTGATGAATTATATGAGAATGAAACCTTGCATTCTATATTGGCATGACTTTTGGAAAAAGGTTGTGTTCATGAGTCTACCTCCCTTATTGTCATGATGCTGGAGAGAAATATTAGACAAAATATAAACCTGTCAACTGAGAATTTACTGCTCCTTTTTGGCTTTGGACTGCAAGATAAAGCATTTCAGATTATTGAGTTGCACTATAAGAATGGATACCGTGTTAAAATAGAAGAAGTGGTTCAATTCCTTTGCCAAAGAGGAAAGCTACCAGAAGCTTGCAAGCTGTTGTTGTTTAGTATGGAACATCTTAGAAATATTGATATTGATATTGATATTAAAGGAAGCTGCATTTATATCGAAGAGAATGCCAAGAGTCGACCTAAAGCGAGTTAAATTCACTTCTTTTTCAGTCTTTTGTTCTCATCTGTTCCATTTTGATCATATATTGATAGCATAATAAGCTTCTGATGCTGCATAGTTATCTCTGTTTCATCTTTAGAATATTTTTGTTTGACACAAACAAAATTGATCTAAAACATTTGACAGTTAAGGTGCTAGGGACAGTTATTTGTGGATGGTAGCTTCTGAGTGAATGTAGACCGGAGAAGCTTTTGCGCAGAAGCAGATAAGCCCAGTGTCCAATAGATTAATTGTAATGGCAAGTAACATTATACTTTACGCATTATGTTTACAGGTCTTCTAAAGTACATAGTGGTAGGACCTTTTTCTTTGTGAAAAGCCATGTCTGCTATTTCCGCTGAGAGCCGAAAGGGTTAAGGTGATATTCTCTTTAAAACGACGCAGTTTTTAGGTACAGGGATTCATTTGTCTAATTTTTCAAAGTACCCTTCCAATCAGCAGTCCACATGTCAACCCGTCATGCCACATCATCAGAACGGCAGCCACGTCAGACTTTTCCGTTGGGTCTGACGGAGGCAATTAGACGGAGGGACTCATCTGTCCAAGATTTGTGAAGGTCGGAAATTTAAAAGTATTTTTAAATGCTCAGAGACGAAAATATCCGCGGAGCAAAAGGTCAGGGACCTATTTATCCTTTTCTCTAATAATAAATATATAAAAGGAGAACAGTTGGAATCCCAATAATCGACAAGTGCCATGGTTGATATGTGTACAAATTTTTTTATATTTATTTTACTAAGTAGATAATGACTTTTGTAAATAATGTGAACAATGAATTCAAAAATTAATTCAATAAAGTAAAAAAATATTCCACCTTAAATTTCTTCCTAAACTTTAACATTATGATAACCATATACACACCTAATGAATTGAACATCCAGTCATTGTTAACTGTGCATGAGTAAATCGAATCAAAAGAAATAACCATCTAATTAAAAATAAGAACATAATCATCTACAAACCTATTGAATTGAGCATCTAACATATCTATTGTTCACATTGTTTAATATTCTCATTGTCTACCTATGGTTTTGCTAGATAGACAATGACTTTTGTAAACAATATGAACAAAGAGCTCTTGAATTGACCCAATAAAGTAAAAAACCACTCCACCCTCAAATTACCTCCTAAACCTTAATATTAGGATAACCATCTGCACACCTAGTGAATTGAACATCAAGTCATTGTTAACTGTGCATGAGTAAATCGAATCAAAAGAAATAACCATCCAATTAAAAATAATGAACATAATCATCTACATACCCATTAAATTAAGCATCCAACATATCCATTATTCACATTATTTAGTATTTTCATTGTCTACCTATACTTTTTCTTTATATCTCAAATATACCTAAATAAGGACAACTAACACAGAACCTGATGGATAAAAAATTACCTACTGTTAACAACATTTTCTTTCAAATGTGCTTATATATACACACACGCGCGCATACATCCACTTTGATTTTTTCACAAAAAAATTAGATCTCCTGTCGGAGCAACAAAGAGTATATCATTTGGTGATCTAAAAACAAAACTCTCATTAAGATGGCAAAATCTTATAACTATCTAGGTGATATTAATACAAAGAAGCTTTGGTGGAGTTTCAAAGTTTATATCATCAAGATATGGGAACTTCTAAGCAAGTTTAATGAGAAAGAAGTGCAAAGCATTGAGATGATCCTACAAGATAGTAAGGTGAGCATTTTACATATGTAGAGCATTTGAAAAGGATAAAAATCATTTACCTAGAATGTCTTACTCATACTATTTTTGTATTTTTGTAAAATGCCAAGGGAATAGGATGATTACTTCAATACCTAAGGCACTGGTCCAAAAGTGGAGTAGTTTGATTGTTCATTTCCAAATGTATACCATGAACAATTTTAGTGTTGTAAAGAACACCAGAATAACACAAACAATTCCAAGTCAGTGGATACTGACATTTTCACATAGGACAACAGTAAATCATATTCAAGAACTAAGCTTTTCACTTGAAGCCTTTAGATTCAAAACCATAGTTGAGCATCTCAACGCTGATAAGAATCACTAGAGCAATTTGTTTGGTATGTTCCACTCCTAATCGATATAAATAATCTTTCTATTTATACAGCTGGGATGTTTATGGTACATTTTAATGTTCCTTTTTTTTCTGAAGATGTGATTGCGGAAGTGGTTGGTAAGGAGGACCCCAGAGACTTAGTTACCACTAAGGGAAAAGAGACTAAACGTTTGGTAGTTGTTTTGGAAGACTTAGAATATGTATTCAATACATTAACTTTGCTATTTTCTTATTACAATTTTTTTGGTGATTTTTTCTATCTGCAAAACACTCGGGACGCATCTCTTGCCTGATTTGATAATTTTTGCAGTTACAATAAGATTGATTGCATTTTGTTTGAAAAGATAGTTGATCAAATACTCCCATACCTTGAGGATGGAACGAGTGAACCTATGATTGTTCTGCTACAATTCGTCAAGGCCATACGATAAAATGGTATATCCTGCATGATTGTTTTTCATTAATCTGTGTTATGAAATATTTGTTCAAGTATGTTTTTGACCAACATATCATAATGTCAAACTGCAGGAAAAACTTCTTCACAGATTCACTTTGAGGTGTCAAATATTCACATCTAAAAGAGATTGAGGCTTTTAGAAGCAAGTTGGTAGAGCCATAATTCTATTATGTATTTATAGTGATTGGCATTTTGTTGTAGTGCTTGATGCTCATAAAAAAAAAAGAAACTATCTGCAAGTTTATAAGGATGAGTTGTACCAAAAAGGTTTGTATATACATTTGTGGATCGATTGATAGATAGATAAAGTGAATTAAAAAGTTCCATCAATGTTAAAAATTATACACATATACATATAATTATTAGTTACTGGAATATTTCTTATAATAAAATAATTAAATCAAGAAAACTAATTTTTTAAATCAGTTCTAGGTTTCTTAGTGATGCACCAGCAACTTCTTCAGTCAAGATTAGCCAGATCTCATTACAAAGCGGATGATCTACTGTTGATGAATTAACACAAGGTAATGTAGCAGTGAAAACTATTGAACAACTGACTCACTGTGAAAAGGTAAACACTTTCACCATGTGATGCAACTTTCAAGATTTAGAAAGATGTTTTTTTTCATAAACTAATCTTTTGTAGGAAGGACCTGTTTGAATTGTTGGAACCATTATTGCTATTAACACTAGTAAAAAAGACTGGTATTACAAGTCATGTAGAAACTGTCTGAAGAAAGTAGATACTCCCATTGGGATAGATATGAGTGTGGCAAGTATGGCCATACTCATGGAAGTGCTGCACTCAGGTGACATTTATGGCTATATTCCTACAAACCATTCTCATCCTAACAGTATTAATTAATTATGAATATATAATCAGATTCAAGCAAATGATGGCTAATTTAAATTATATATTATTTATTTCTTTCTTGCTAAGGATAAATAACAGGTTCAAGGTTGAAGTGATGGTGTAAGATGGTACTGAAAGCATCAGTCTACTACTTTGGGATAGAAAAATTGTGCAGTTGTGCGGTAAGCGAGCAGAGCAGATTAGGGAGCAAGAAGTACGTTTTGCTTAATTCAAAATAGTTAGTCAAAATAGTACATAACGAGTTTGGCTGAGTAATGTATATTTGTGCAGCCCGAGGGTGATGATGAGTATCCACCCACTCTCAATAACAAAATGGATAGGAAATTGGTACTTAAGCTAAATGTAAAGTCTGCGAATATAAAACAGTTTAACCAGATTTATACCGTGATAAAAATATGTGATGATGAAGAGATTATTGAAAAGAACATGTAAAGTATGCTATCAACTGAACCATCCACTAACAACACTGTATGTCCAATTATTGTTTATTTGCTAAACTATTTTATATTGCTTTCCATTTGAGATTATGCTTATAATATATAACCAGGAAATATGATGAATTTGGTGTAGGAAGGTGGGTGTAGCAACTCGGTGCATGTTTCAGTGAATGTTGTTAATCTCAAGAATGATTGGGATCCTTAGTATAATTTGGTATGGGGTGGATTATTCGTCGTTTTTCAAAAATAGCTTATGCTTTCATATGTTTGCATAAAAAGTATGCATGTATTTGTTGATGTCTATGGTCTGTTATATCTATCTTTATCTAGGATGCTATGGATAAATTTATTTCAAGCTTCAAATGTAAAACACTAGCGAAAAGAACTTCCAACAGCTTGAAGTGTGGCTCCCAATCTGTGAATGAGACTGATGAAGATGGTCAATTATCAACTAACAAATTCAGCAGGAAGCAATGGAAGCAACAAATTTGTTGATGTTTATGGTATGTATTTGGATTTCATTTGTTAGCTACTAAGGCTAGAAAGCTTTACATATTGTCTATGTTTCGGATTAGTATTTTGGTATTAAACGTGTTGCCTTGGAATATCATCCCTATTGATTATTACATGAACAGCTAATTATATGATTGTGATATTTTGGTAGTGAACTGGTATTATTCACGAACATAGAAGAGGTAAAATTACTTTGAAAGGAATGAATTCAATTTGCATTAAATTAAAATATATTTTATACACTTCTTTCTATATTATGAACTCAGGGTGATATATAGTTGTATTGGATCAGTTAAAGATTAAAATCAATGTGCATTTATATATAAAAAAAAGTTTAAATATGAGTGAAAGAAAGTATGTCTTGAGTCATTATGGAGCTCTAATTTCTTCTAAGCCAATCATAATTATTCCGATGATATGCATTGACAAATTATATTGAATATGTTAGAGAGTTAAAAAAAATCAAATATTGTCCTGAAAAAATTTTATGAGACCTCAAAACAACAGTGTATAAGAGACAGATATGTAATAGAAAATTTGACATACGAGAGTGACTATATTTAGTGATGAAGAAATGTTACGTTGGAGAGAAAATTTCAATAGCCAAAACGAGTCGTGAAGAGACTAGAGAATTCGGTGTATCATAATAGCGTGGGAGTGGGAATTACTTGTAAATGTTGTAAAACAAAATAAATATGATTATAGGTCTAAATATGGATTACATTTGCTAACAATTAAAAAAATGTTTTATTAGATGTTTGTGTAGATAAGCAAAAGTGATAAAAAAAAAAGCAAACAAGAGTGTACAAGACATAGTGCAGAAGAGGAAAGAAATATATATATTTAAGAGAGTTATTGAAAAAATATGAATCATTATCGAGCCTTTAAAGATATATTTGAATTGTATAATAGTTTGAATTATAAGAAATATACTCGCTAAGTGCAACAGAGAAAGCTTATTTTGAAATCTTAAAATTTCAGATTTTGAAAAGGTTGAAGTTGACAATGTCATTATGGATACAAGACAAATTTTCTTATTCAATATAAGCAAGAAGTATTCAACTTGGGAAAGATAAAGCCTAAAGTAAGGATGAGTCATAAGGAGGCTATAAAATTGGTTATACATTTATATTATTGGAGCAAGAATTACTTTCAAAATACGAGTAAATACTATAAATGATTAGATGTGTACATTTAGGATTGTTTTATATGAAAATACTTAACTAGATTGCAATAAAAACTATCAAATGACCAATTAAAAAACTTATTTTGTTGTCTAATGTGAAAAGACGGATTGACTATCTTTAAAAAAGATCATTATCACATTTGGTTATTAATATAGAGCCAAATGTGATAATATAGATTGAGCTAGATTATAGAGATACTTTTGTCATTATTGGCAAATTGAAAAACAATGAGAGAATTAGGGTTTAAATATGGAGTTCCTTAAAGAGAGTCTACTCTCACATAGATGTCTATGTAGATAAGCAAATGTGATAAAAAAAAAAAAAGCAAATAAGAATGTGCAAGACAAGATGCAGGAGAGGCAAGAAATAATTGAGTTATTGAAAAAATATGGATCATAATAGAATCTCTATAAATGCATTTGAATTGTATAATATTTTAAATCATAGGAGAAATAATCGCTGAGTGTAAGAAAAGGTATGAGAGAGAAAACTTATTTTAAAATTTGGACATTTTTTAGTTCCAAAAGGTTGAAGTTGACCATGTCATTTTAGATATAAGACAAATTTTCTTATTTAGTATAAGTAAGAAGTATTTAACCTAGGAAAGATAAAAGCGGAAGCAAGGATGAGTTTTAAAAGCAATTTTCTAATGGTATAAAACTGTAGTCCCTTTTCTAACATACAGGGACTTTGAAGCATTAGAGTGGAAATGAATTGAGTTCTTTCACGCGAATCAAAGAAAAAAGTCCCTCTTCAGAGGAGTTCTTGCAATCCAATGGAGCTTTGGCACATGACAAATTAATTAAAGAAATAAATTAAAATATATAACATATATATTAAGATAATAATTAAATTATATTAGATAATTATATTTTTATTTAATTAAATATAATTTAATTATTTAAATCAAAATTAATATAAAAAAGACTTGATTAATTATGATAATATAAATAATTATGATAAATTAATATTAAATATTATTTATATTGTTATATTAAATTATAATTAATTAAATTTGTTTACATAAAAAAACTTGATTGAACACATATGTCAATTTCACAATGTTTATCGTCAACTATAGATCTCCATTATATTTTTTATAGTAAGTAATTTTATAAATTAGTTTAATCTCGAGTTATATATTGTGTATTATTGTTATATATGAAGCTATTAATTTTTTAATATTAATTTTTTTAATATTAATATTTTTTAATAGTAAATTAGTTTTGAATTTATAAATTTTAATAATATTATTGTAAAAAAATAATAATTATATTAATTTTAATTATTTTAATTAATTAATTAAATGGGGTCATAATAGAGACTAAAATTAGTTCATCATAATGAAGAAGAGAGAGATACTTTGAATTTTTCTATTTACTGTTTATGATGCAAAACCTGATGTGGAGTTACTTTTTATGACATGTGAGCCATAAATAGGGATTAGGATGAGTTTTCTACTGGATATGGTTTAAGGAGGCTATAGAATTTTCTACTGGATATGGTTTAAGGAGGCTATAGAATTTTTATACTATAATAGTATTGGAGCAGGGATTACTTGCAAAATAAAAGTAGCAGTATAGATGATTAAAAGGGTATATTTGGGGTTGTTTTATGTGAAAGTACTCAATTATAGTGTAATGAAAACCGTCAAATGACCAGTTGAAAAAGTAATTTTGTTGTGTCTAATGTGTGAAAAGATGGATTGTCTAAATGATCATGGTTGCGTTTAGTTATTAATATAGAGCCAAATGTGATAACATAGACTGGGCTAGATCAGAGGGGTATTTTTGCCATTATTGACAAATTGAAAAACAATAGGAGAATTAAGGTTTGGACATTAGAAAAAAAATACCGCACATGTTGAAAGACTCAAAAACGATTCAAATAAATGTGGTCAAAATATTACCAACTAACTGATCTTTTAAATATGATTTTGAATTTTTTTTTCAGCTTAAATTATAGGAGACATAAATCCTAAAGTCAAGAGAAGGGTAAAAAGAAAGCTTATATTGAAAATTGGACAGTTCTAAAATGGAAAAGATTGAACTTGACAATGCCATTGTGGAAATATGTTACATTTTTATAAGAGAAAAACTGATTAATTTTGAACAAAGTATATATGAGTGAAAGTGCACATTTTAGGTTATTGTACATAAATTTTTTTCAATGGCTTATAATAAAAACTGTATAATCACATAAAGACATATAACATGTGTCTTAATAGAAGTATGAGAATTGTTTAATGACTAGCAATAAAAGACTATATCAAAATAAATATTTTTACAAACTAATTTAAAAACATTAGATAAAAAATGAAAAAATCAAACCAAACCAAATAAATGTTTTTGAAAATTAGGTGATATAAAATTAGAAGTTTAAATATGAAAAGTTGACATTATATAATGCCAATATACTTATGAATGTACAGGCAAATACTTAAAAAAATTAAATAACGGTGAAAAAATTATTGAAAATATTTATAATTAACTAAAATTATACTTAGCTACTTTCATTTTATAATTACTATATATTTTTCATGCCATCAAAATTTTATGTCAAATAATTAAAAAATACTTAAAATTTTATTTTTGTTGAATTTTATATCAAATAATTAAAAAATACTTAAAAAATATTTAAAGACTTTTTCGCCACCAAAAGATAAACTTAGGTATTATTACATTGTGGTTACTCTATTAGTTTTGTTTAATTCAAAATTGAACTATTATGATAGGAAAAATATCAATCAAAGACAACATGAGTCAGGAGGATTTTGTCAAAATTTGTTGTATCACAATGATTTGAAGACAGACATTACTTGCAAAGCTATTCAAGAGTTTACATTATTATAGATACAAATTTGGGATTACTGTATAGGCCTACAGGATATTAGCTTATAATGGAAACAATGTGACGAACAAAAAGAAAAGGTTGGTGTTTTCCATTAGAATTATTGGAATTGATTTGATGGTCATATGTATGAATTTTGTGTCTAGTCAAGTATGTCAATAAACTCTAAGGATTAAGTTAAATAAATTTTAGATACAAGTGATAAATAAAAAAGCCAATAATAGAGCTGGGCATGATACTTCTAAGAAATAGAAAAAATCTCATTATGGGAGCTTAGCAGCTGAAACTTAATAAGATAATAAGAATATAAAAATAGAAGTTGGTGTAGTACAACTATAAATTGGTTATAATGGTCATTGTCATTTTAAATCCCTTTAAAAATGTTATATATAACTGATATATATGTAGAAAATTTTATATATCACAAAGAAATAGAACTAAGTCTATACTATGACATATATATGATATACATATATGGAATATTGGCAAAAATAAAAAACTAATTAAAACAATTCTACCGGACCAAATGTATATTTTAAGTGACTAAGTATATCTTACCATTCGTAAACAAAACTTTGAATAAAATAGTTACGCTGAGTGACTGAAATTCAGCATCTAACAAAAAGATAGTTTTTGTAAAGATATTCGGCATATAATTAGATATACCTTTTCAAGATAGGTTTCACCATCTAAAGAACGTAATGTTAACAATTTTATAATTGTCCATCATTCAACAACATATTTAAATCTATTAACTTCATGTTATACAATGGTCTGTATTCTTTAAGACATGGTTAGATTAAACAAGCATTTGATTAGTAAGGTAAGTGTATTTTTTATTTGACAAATTAAGGAGTGCTTTTGAAATATATCAGAATTAATAAGACAAAAGGATTCTACTAGATCAAAACATTATTTTTACAAGTGATATTTATATGATATATATGAGTGTGTGATATACCAGATTTTTTAATATGTATGTTGTCCATCAAGCATGAAACTCTACAAAAGTATGAATAATATTATAAAGACAGAACTTTACATTGATTATTAAAAACAAATAAATCTTATATATCATAATGTAGAATGTGGATAGTTGTGCAAGAAAAAAGCTAATCTTTTGATTACAGAAGGAAATACTATAGTAGAGACTTTACCACTAATAGTTTTAAGAGGGATGCATATATAGAAATATAATAGGTCTAATACAACTCTAATGAAATTGACATGTAAGATAGAAATGCTAATGAGAGATATCGGTGTTTTGAAACTATTGCTTCAACAAGTTTTGTGTCATGTCAAAAAAAGTAGTAATATTTCACTAATATAAGAGCATATAGTTAACATAAAATGGGAGAGTATTACCAATATCATACTACAATTTTAAAAATCTGTACTACGATCAAGATAAGAACAACCAAAATAAACATGCATGGTAACCAATGGCAAAATAGGCCTTTAACTTACAGCTAATTCAATAGTTAGTTGTGATAGACCGTACAAATATTTTTAGTTATTCAATAGTCAAATACACATCATAGTTCTTTTATTGTATAATAAATAAACAGTTATATTATTTGGTAATGTGCAAGTTATGGACAAACTAATTCTATAAAGGTAGAGATCATTGTCAAAACATGTAAAGAAATTTATAAAAACATACTATGCAAGTATTAGACCCAAAACATAAACCTTCATTTCTCAAACACTTAAGGAAAGTTATTGTGTGTTGCATGTTAAAAAAGAGTGACATATCTCTCAAAAGAATTCCTCTTCCACACCTCAATGATGACATTGTCTGAAAATTTTTTGTCAATGCAGACCCTAAAACAGTTGGCAAGTGCAAAACTTTGAGCAAGATGTGGTGTCCTGACTCGCAACGCCATTGTTTATCAAGCAGAATTTTCAAGCGAACAAGAATAAGCACAAGGGTATCATTGTTGGAGTTGGGTATCCCCCAAATGACGAGAGATGTCATTGGTTTCTAATGACCAATTTAGATGATGGTGGGCAGTCTCAACTCAATATACCTATTACTATCAACCATTTCGGATTCTATACACTGATAGGATCTGAAAATGGCTTAGTTTGTTTAAGATTCTCTAAAGGGGGTCTTTAACTCTATACTTCTCATATGAAACCCATTCACTAAGAAGATGAATTTTGTCTCTGATGAGGCTAAAAAACATTGTTTTCATGTTGTGTCTCTTTATGCATTTGGATATGTATAAGATACTATGGAGTATCGAATTGTACATGTCTACAAGAGACATTACATCGACAGGTCCATGTCGTGGAGTCTCTACACTTCATGGGAGGGGGATTAGAGTGACTCTAAAATGTTTGGAAGCACTGTTCAAAAGTTAGAACCCAGATTCGTGGTTCACAATGGGGTTGTGTATTGGGTTGGCTGGGGAGGAGACAATTATCAGAATCCAACATCAATTGTTGCATTCAATATGTAGGAGAAGTTATTTTACGAGGGAAAGATTCCAACGAAAGTTAAATCAACGTACCACTCACTAACACATTATCAGGATGGTGTTGGATTCATATTCTATTAGGACTTTGGATTAACACTTGAGGTTGTCGTTTGGGAGTTTAACTGCGACGGAGTTAACAAGGGACAAAATGATTAAACTATCGGGTCTCGGGATCCCGTACAACCCACAATGTTAGTTGGAAGGGATATCATTTCTGTCATAGGATCTGGGAGTAGTTGCAGAGACGCAAATGAACCTGATCGAATAGATGTCTTGGTCTTAAGGCTGAAATACAAGGCAATTAGGAGGGAAAACCTGTTGTACCATGCCTGGGATGACAATGTCTATGTCAAAATAGTAGCTTTACATTCTGAAGGGCTCTATATGGTGTAAAGATTTGAAGCATTCAATGGGAGTTTAGGATTCTTTTGTTTTGCTAAGAAATTAGCTTCTAATGATTATTGGTCTATTTTCAGGATAATTGTTGTTTTTCAGTATGTTTGTTTTGCATTATTGTAATGTTTAGGGCCAAGTTGTTTATACTAGCATGTATCAGTTTATGCTGAGTACTGATTAGTGTGGTGTCTAATGTTCAATGTAAAAAATGTCATAGTAGGATAGTATCTACTATCAACTAAATATTTTTTGAGAGTCTATGTAGAAAACTAAAGTCTAAATTTAGTTGCATGTTATGGTTTGTTTATGGAATATATGTGAGTATGTTTGTTGTGATAGAAGTTATTCAAGGATAACAATTATAGCCAAACATATGAACTGTAGAACGAAAGGAACAAATATATTTAGGTAAAACATGAGTTGTATAGATTTTATATAAAAAGCAGAAGATAGAATAAATATTCATGCCAATAAGCGATAAAAAAGAATTAGAACTTCTAGATAGAACATCTTATGTTAATATGTGAATAAGCTCAGAAAAATGAATATTTATGCTTTTAGAATGTAGTTATTTTTTATATAAGACACAAATTCAAAACCATGGATTAGATAACAAATTACAAATAATGGGTGGAAAGCCAATATTCATAATAGATCGACTGATATCTTTAAAGTAATATTTAGTGTGATTATCCAATTATTAACAAGAGTTGCAATATCATGAGTGAAGGACAATTTAAATGGCTAAACATGGAGAGCAAATCTGAAATGATAAGAGGGAGAGTACATGAGTTATTGTGCAATGTACACACAGATAATTTTGTTGCATAATTGAATAAAAAATCACAATAAGAGCTATTAAGATAAGTAATATTAATGGTGATGTAAATTAAAACAAGGTTATATATGGTAGTAGGTCTTAATAAAATAAGTAATCCATAAAAAAAGAGTTGATAATGATGCCTTTTACAAGTAAATTATTTGTAAAAAAAAAATAATCTATGAGATTAAAGTAATGAAAATATATATTGCTTAAAACTAAGGAGCTTATATGATGTGGAAAGTAATACAATGATTAAAATATATTTATTTTCTGAAAGTAGAGTTAATGAAAGAATAATGTGTGGGTATGACATACAAAAAGAATAAGTTCTCTTATGAAAAAATAAATACATAAATTGCTACAAGTTTTTTGCCAATGAAAAAAGGTTTATGAAAGATGTTTATATTGATCTACTGCCTTAGTCAAGCCAACATTACCAAAACTCTTCAAGAAATAGACCAAGATAGAGCATTTTTTGCAAGAAGCCAAAGAAAACTCATTTTAGACCAGAAGCGGAAAAATGTTACAAACTCAAATGATGAAATGAGTAGTTCCGCGTCTGAACGAGCACTGCGGATTTAGATTGACCCCAACTCATACTCTATAACTACAGGTAAGTGTTTGACAACAAGCTATATATTCATTGAAAGAATTAGCATTATAAGAAACACTGTCTAAGTCAATGTTTAAAGCATAAAAGAACGCATTACACTAAAAAAGTTTATAAAATCGATGCTTCTTTCTTTGGTCACAAGTCACCATGGATGGAATGTGCTAAAAATAAAAGGAAGGTTGAGGATTATTGTTGCAATGAAAAGCAAGGTCGTCTACCAAATCCATTTCAGAGAAATATGCAAAGCAGAGCAACTGATGACTAGCCTAACCAGGATAGTCAATATTCAGGTGAGTCTACACGTTTATGGATTATTATTTTACCCCTGAGTATACATAAAGCTTCGATTAATACAAATTCTGGTGTAGGCATGAGTATAGGACATAACTAGACACCAAGATGTAGTACACAAGAGAATAAGAAAAACAACAATCCACCAATGAAGCTGACTCATAGCAAAGACACACTTAGCAATGCATGCAGTACCCAAATGATATGTGGACTTTCTGTTGAAATGACATCAAATTCATTGTAACAGACATCACAAACAACATGTAATGCTATACAAATTGCCTAACAAATAGTGTTCAACAATATCTCTCTAAAAATTTTCTTGTGGAATTGTCACATAGATAAACAACGAGAGTGAAAATGAAGCATATAAGAATGCATTAGCAATGGAAGTCAGATTTTGTTTACTTTTCGTGATTCCTATTCATAGGTCAAGAGAATAATATTCACAAAGGAATATATTTCACTAAGAAAATCATAAAGACACAACTTATATGCTTCATTTTACACAAAAGAATAGTGGAATCTTTAGTGAGATGATGACAAATTAAATAAAAAAGACACCAATTTGGGCAAGTAATACTTGTTGATCTGTGTTATTTTGAGTGAAACAGTTACCTGATTAGGGTGTTTTTTGTGGGAGTGATGAGTGTGATTAATGATTATATGGGATATTGCTTTGTTATTATTCATATTTGATCGAAAGATACAATTATTAATAAATTGTAGAAGCTACAAGAAAGGCTAGAAAGGAAAGGATGGCAAGGCTAAATGGAAGAAGAGATACCAATTCTGAATATTTTAGGAGAAGTAATGTTTAATTTTGTTTCTTGGGTTTACATTGGAACAAATCGGCTAAAGCATTATATACATAACATATAAATATAATATGATTAAATTCCATTTATGTAGGTTCTGATTCAACATTGACAAATGTTAGAAAACTCAGTCAAACCCATATTATCTAATAGCTTACAAGGTTGAAAGGTTAGTCAAGATTTGCACATGACCGATGCCACATTTTTAATGCTAACATTGTCAATCCTATGAAAATATTTCAAGTGTACAAACATCAAACAAAGGAGTTTCACACTAAGACTCTATGCTAACCACACGGTATATGAGTAATTCACAGATCACAAAAGCAACTTCAAAAGATGTAGATCAGTTAGAAGTGAATTCATTAACCTGCATTCTTCATGCTATAGGTATCGCAATTTGTTCCTTATTTTTTTATAAGAGTAGTGTATGAATTAGTCATTTATAAGATGCAGTGCAACAATAGTTTAAAAAGGTACTTTGACCTAACTTACTAGCCACAACAGATCAAACCAAGAGGGCCAAGACTATAAAGAATGCAAGACCACATATGGGGAGACAATCAAATGGTAACAGTTTTGACATATCATCAATTAGTTATATATTAATATAAAACATAAAGTCCTGATTCATGGACTAATGATTGGCGTTAACCATTGAATATTTACAAGGTAATTAATAAATGAAAGGATTCTATTTTCAGAATACTATAGTATTGGTGATGCAGTACATGAATGTTAGTTTTGTCATGCCCTTTTTTGTATGATGAGAGAACAAAAAAATATTTCAACACCGATACTATTTTTATACATATTCTGAGCATATACATAATTGGTTAAATTTGTCGGCCGGGGGGGGGGGGGTAAGAACAATGCCATACATGAAGATATTGTTACTAACTTAAAGAACATGCCTGACGAGCACAATATATTGGTCAAATCATTTCGCATGGTTAGAGAGTCGATCGGATCTGAATCTATACGTGATGTGAAGTTAAGACTCTTAGGAAAGAGGGGAAAGGATGGTAGAAGGTATAATTTACCTTCTACCAATGAGGTTGCAGCATTAATTGTGGGTGACTTTGATATAGATAAGACCGATAAAGATATTATGGTTAAGACTTAAAGTGAAAGATTACAACGCATTAATTAGCTCAATCCATCCTATTTGGGTTTACAATACCCTTTATTATTTCCATATGGAGAGGATGGTTATAGAGAAGGTATACCTCTCAATAGAAAAAAGGACAACGATGGAAAGGGAAGGGATAAAGTCTCGCTGAAAGAATACGTGAGCCTTTCCATTTAAGAGTAATGAACAATAATAGGTATTTAATTTTTGTTGAGTTCCCAGACGTCATATACTCCATATATCACAGGTAGGATCTAATCGTATTGATCTATTTTATGTTTTTGTTAAAATAATGTATAATTATTCATTCTAGTACTTGTAAAGTTATTAAAAATATTTACAACTCTCTTATTTAGCTTATATTCGAATTGGTTAGGCTTGCTAGGGGACAATTTTCCTGGACATTAGTCATGATTCATTTTAAGCCATGACACATCTAATGAATTAACATTTTGTAAATAAAAATTGTAAACTGTAAACTCAATGATTTTATTTGATGCATGGCCTAAACGTGTATGCCAAAGTTGAGAATTACACAAATTGATATGGTGAGACTTTATTGGTAGAGGATTGGGGGGAGTTGCTGCCTTGAGGATGTAAAGTCCTTCATGTAGCTCACCCTTCTCAATCGTCTTTGATGTCTTGATGTCGAATTGTAAAATCAAGTGAGCTAAGAGTGACGTGAAATGAGGTGTTTGATAGAAAGGAAGAGACTAATAAAAGTTTGACATTGAACTCAGGCACATAAAGAACATTATTATGCAAGGTGATATTTGCATGGATAAGTATTGAGCCTATGAAATTTGTTTTAAATTTCTAATTATTTGGGAGAGAAACAGAGTAATGTTGTAAAGAATGAATTGAATGAAATAGAAGTCACATGCAATATGGATTATAGCACTACTTTCCAAAACCCAATCATGTCTAGATAACTTTGACCTTGTGAATGAAGTGTTTAGGATTATATCTGCTAGTGTGTTGACTTGGGTTGCTGCATTTGAGGAAATTTTCTGAATATTCTGATTATTGAGTAGGTGCATAAGTTGCTGCATCTGAGTTGCACTCAGTGTAAAAGCTGAATTTGAAGGTTGCTATTGATTTGTTGCTTCAACCGGCTCTCCAGCGATTGCATCGTGTGCTGATTGCTTTGCGTCGTAGCTTTGTGATCCTCTTCTTCTACGTAGCTTGGCGGAAATCCATGAATCTTAAAGCATTTATCCACTATGTGTCCAAGAATGCCACAATGACAACAAAGCAGGCAATCTTTCTTGGGAAAACCTCTACCTCTGTCATGTGGTAAAGAAGTGTTAGAATTTCTTGCCATGAAAGCCATCTGAGATGAGGAAGGAGGAGCTCCAATTGCATGATGCTTCTCTTCCTGCACAACTAGGGACAAGACTTTGTTAATGGCCGGAAGAGGTTCCATTAACAAGATTTAACCATAGGGTTAAGTGTACGAATCGTCTAATCCCATTAGAAAACAATGAACATATTCAGTTTGGAAGAATTCATGTAAAGGCCTCGTATCACCACAATTGCATTGAATCGGACGGTAAGAGTTCAATTCTTCTCAAAGGATCTTAATTTTTGTGAAATACTGTGAAACTGACATAGTTCCTTGACGTAAATTCACCTATTTACGTCTAATCTCAAAAATTTTCGGACCATTACCATGTTGTAATCATTCTTTAAGGTCATTTCATAACTCCTCAACATAATCGGTGACCTAGTTTTTTTATAACAAGTATATTATATGTTTGTAATTGATTAATTTCTGTTAATTTTGTTGCAAGGTTGAATAATTTTATAAAATATTTGAATAAAATGTTTAGATATTACGTAGCTGTAAATGTTTTAAATGTAATATTTTTTTTGTAGTAAACTCATTGTATTGCTAGTATAAAGAGGTAGCAAAAGATGCATTTACTTGATCACATCTCTTATCTTGAGACACGAGAATATATGAGTGGCAACTGTTCATATTGACTTGTTTAACTCTCCAAAAAAGACGAGTAGTCAGATTAAAAAATTGAAAAGTTCACATGCTTCACTTAACCCAGGAGCATTAGTTCATATAATATCATTCACTTACAAATTGATGAAAATGATAATTTAATCTTATCTAGAATATTTATAAATTTTGATTTATTAGACTTTTTTTAAATGATACTTTTGTTATTGTATCTAGAATAATTTTCCATTTTACTTGTAAGTTGTAATTTGATTTTTGCATGTAATGTTTGTATGATTAGAGACTTAGATAATATTTGTGTTCCTGTCCAATAATCTGAGTCAAGGTATAACTCTTTCTAGTGTCGAGGTATAACTCCTTCTTCCATGTGTATGGAGTTTTCTATCCTAAGAGCACAGACGCCAAGCTATACTTTAACCGTTGAGGAACACCGGAGGAGGTTGGGACCTGTAAAGAGAATCCAACACTCAAGTCAGAAAGAGTGTTTTAGTTTTCTTTGAAAGAGAAAATAAAAGGGAGAGTTCTTTGTGTACTTATCTTACTATGTTTATTTGGTTCTATTTATATAAGATTTGTATATGACTTGATTGTGGTATGTTCTCCTCATTCCGAGATATGAGGCATGGATACGGTCCGAGAATCTCGCAGAGAATCGTTTGGTGGCTTCTTTGAAAAGGTCTTTTTAGGGTTATCAGCAGGTAACCGTTCTCTTTTTTGAATTTGCTGCACGTGGCCGAGTTATAGCACACGCGACTGACTTATACGGATGGATCACGAATTGCTCTGTTTTGAATTTGCAAGTGGCCGAGCTATAGCTTACATGGCCGACTTATACGGATGGATCAGACCTAATCTCTGAATTATAACTTGTATCCGTCGAGTTATAATGACCAGATCACAGCCCCCAAGCTTGACCTGTTTATTTTTAAGAGAAGTAGGTTGAGCTTTTATGTCAATGAGTTATAACTCGGCAGGATATAGAAGAAATGCGGTTGTGTTATAATTTGGAGATATGAGGATTAGCCCCCAAGATCAACCTGATAATCTTGAAAATAAAATTAGACAAGCTTGTCATTGGAAAATGGGTTGCTTATTTCAATATATCTTTGAACGAGCTTATAAGTGATTGTTTGTTGGACTGATGCCGACTTATAGGTGATTGTTTGTTGGACTGACGCTGACTTATAGGTGTCGGTTTTCTTTGATTGATTCAAACTTATAATTATCAGTTTGTTTGAAGTGATTCCGACTTATAGGTGTCGATTTGTTTGGATTGATTCCAACTTATAGGTGTTAGTTTGTCGCATTCATTCCGACTTATGGTTGTCGGTTTGTTAGATTGGTTACGGCTTATAACTGTCGGTTTGTTTTTGTATGCCGACTTTAATATTAGTTTGCCATAATATGTGTAGAGCGTAAATAGTAGCCGAACTAAAGGCATGAATAAAAATAAAGAATGATAAAGTTAAAAATAATATACTCTTTATTAAGGATTACCCTTTTAATATAGAAGGTATAGGATGAAAGTGCCTTAATAACTCCTCCAAGCAAAACCTGGTATAGAAAAAATCTTGTGAGTTGAAGAAGGAGAACATCTTCGAGTCATAATTCTTTGCCTAGTAGTGCTTTAAGGGTATAAGTTCCTTGCCGATCATTTTGTTGATTCAAAAAGGTCCTCCTGATCGTCTTCTTTTGATTGAGTTGGTTTTTTGATCCGCCGAGCTTGTCTAAATTCTTCTATTTCCATTTGTCTTGAGGTCTTTTCTCGAAATTCTGTCAATGTTTTCGGCTTTACAACTGCCATTGCTTCCTGGAATTTCCCTAGTCGAAGGCCACTCTTTATCACATGTAGTTGTACCTCTGGATTGAGGTTTGGAATTTCCATAGCCACTGTTGTAAAATGCGTCATGTAGTCCTTCAAACTCTCGTGCTGTCCTTGCTTGATCGTACTGAGATAATCTGAATCTCGTACGTAGATTTTGGATGCAGTGAAATGGTTTATGAATAACTTGGCAAATTCGTCGAACTAGATATCGAACCTGCAAGTAAATTAGAAAACCAAAATAAAGCAGCTCCATCTAAAAAAATTGGGAAAGATCAGCACAAGATGGGATCGGAGTCACTATTGAGAAACATCATAGATTCAAATTTTGTGACATGAACTTTAGGATCTCCGATTCCCTTGTATAGTGTCAAAGTCATTGGGAGTGTAAAATTTTTAGGCATTTTGAAATTCATTATTTCTTCAGAAAAAGGACCAATCCGTCGTTTTTCTGTCTTGGGAGGTGCTTCTTCTGTCTTCACGTTCGAATCTGACTGTTGTTCCTCATAGAGGTTGTTATTGACCTTCTTATTATTATTCTTTTCTTCGCCATTGTTCTGCATTGCTGCTAACAGTTCGGCCATTCGTTGGTTTTCCGCCTGTAGAGCAGCATTGGCAGCCAAGAGTTCCGCATTGGTTAGGTTGGCTTGAGGAGTTACTGAATGATCCGTCATAGTTCGGCTTCTACAAAGAAAAGAAGATACAAGTCGAATCTAGTAGTGTTAGATCAAAACTAAAAAGTGAGGCGGGGTCCACGGTGGGCGCCAAATGTTCCTGTCCAGTAATCTGAGTCGAGGTATAACTCCTTCTAGTGCCGAGGTATAACTCCTTCTTCCGTGTGTATGGAGTTTTCTGTCCTAAGAGTACAGACGCCGAGCTATACTTTAGTCGTCGAGGAACACCGGAGGAGGTTGGGATCTGCAAAGAGATTCCAACGCTCAAGTCAGAAAGAGTGTTTTAGCTTTCTTTAAAAGTGAAAATAAAAGGGAGAGTTCTCTGTGTACTTATCCTGCTATGTTTATTTGGTTCTGTTTATATAAGATTTGTATATGACTTAATTGTGGTATGTTCTCCTCATTCCGAGATGTGAGGCATGGATACGGTCCGAGAATCTCGCAGAGAATCGTTTGGTAGCTTCTTTGAAAATGTCTTTTTAGGGTTATCAATAGTCACCGTTCTCTTTTTTAATTTGCTACACGTGGCCGAGTTATAGCACACGCAGCCGACTTCTACGGACGGATCATGAACTGCTCTGTTTTGAATTTGTAAGTGGCCGAGCTATAGCTTACGTGTCCAACTTATACGGATGGATCAATTTGTTAGATAAAAAAAATTGATTTTTATTTATTTGATTAGTTTTTTAGATAATATTTATTTAATAGAAAATTTAGTTGATGATAATATTTATTAAAATTGTAAAAATTTTACGTTAAGACATCTGAAATTATAATTTTTTAATATTTATTAAATTTAAAACTTATTTTTCTCTGAAAGAAAACAAAAAACACTATAATAGAACGAGCTGGTACGTTTACCATCCCTGGCTAGCTAGATATGAGTAGAGGAACGAGTAGAAGTGTAGAACGCTTCTCACTGAGATATAAGTTTGTTTATATATTATCTTATATATGATTAGCAATTTTAGCAATTAGCATAATAAACGTCAATATCGTTGTTAGTTGTTAGCATAAGCCATTGAGAAGATGAAGACGTTGCTTCCAACTGTTTCAGTTGCCGGCCTCTATTTGTCCAATAGTTTCGCTGAGCATCATGCCATTAACAATTTTCTTCTTTTTCTTAATATTATTATTTCACAATTATGAATGCTAATCACCAACAAAGAAACAAATGCTCATCGTAGTCTCAGTCAAATTGGACCTGTTCTCCATTCCGGCAAAAATCCATCAACATAGTAACTCCTTTTGAGTTCAAAATCAATCTTTCACTTCAAACCCCATCTTATTCAACACTTAGCAAAAGAGCTTATTCAAAATCAAACTTCATATTTTTCTTTGCATCAAAATGGAGAGAAATTCTTTCTGGGTATCCTTCATTGCATCCCTTTTCCTCCTAAGAATGGTTAATTGTGTTGATTATGAGGTCAAGAGCACAATGATACTCTTTCTTGCACAACTCTCTGGCAATGATAGTCATCAGAACTTCACTTTGAATTGGAAATTAGGCTCTGATCCCTGCATAGATCAATGGCAAGGTGTAGAGTGTGATACTCAAAACTCATCCATCAAGAATTTGCTTCTTGACAAGCTAAGCTTATCTGGAACTCTTGATGTTGCTATGCTTTGCAACTTGCATCCCCTGGCTGCATCTCTCACTTATCTTAGTCTCGACGGCAACGGCGTCCGCGGAGGCATCCCGGAAGAGATTGGAAGCTGCAAACAACTCACTCAACTACACTTAAGCGGAAACCAACTTTCTGGAACCCTTCCTAGTTCACTTTCCAAGTTAAACAATTTAAAGAGTCTTGATATATCTAACAACAAAATTTCGGGACAGTTACATCCTGATTTGGCTAGAATCTCAACGCTGAATATGTTCCTAGCACAGAATAATCAGCTCAGTGGAGAAATTCCGCCGTTTAATTTCTCTAATTTCGACCGGTTCGATGTCTCCTTCAACAATTTCAGTGGAGTTATTCCAGATATACATGGACATTTCACCTCTGAAAGCTTCCTCGGTAACCCTCAACTCTGTGGTGATCCATTACCAAAGAGTTGCACCGGCTCGCCGGTGCCTGCTAGCAAAGATTCCGAAGAACGGAAGGAATCGCCGGTGCCTGCAGCCGCTGCCGGCGATAATTCTGATGAAGAACCAAAGAAATCATCAAAGGGCCCTTCAAAAGAGCAGATTCTTATGTATTCAGGCTATGCGGCGATTGGAGCTTTAGTGATCCTTTTAATTGTGTGGAAGCTGTGCAGAAGAAAAAAGAAAGAAAAGAGAATTGAAGCATTGAATGAGAAAGTTGTAACTCAAAGTAGTGCTCAAAAAGCTAGCCATGTTTCAAGTGAATACAGAGCAGGAGTAAGCCGATCGGACTTCTCATTAACTTCGGAGAGCGGCATGGTTTCGCAATCACTCGTGGTTCTTTCGAATTCAAGGAATAGTATGCATGAATTGAAATTAGAAGACTTGCTCAAGGCTCCTGCTGAATTGATTGGAAGAGGAAAGAATGGTAGCCTTTATAAGGTGATTCTTGAAAATGGGACAACGGTGGTTGTGAAAAGGATCATCGATAGGTCTGTTCCCGGCCGTGATTTCAAGCAAAGAATGCAGATTTTGAGTCAAGTGAAGCATCCTTATGTGCTCTCACCTCTTGCTTTCTATTGCTCCAAGCAAGAGAAGCTTTTGGTCTATGAATATCAGCAAAATGGAAGTTTATTTAAGCTTCTACACGGTAACACCATATCCTCCTCTTTTTTACATATACTTGTTATGTTGTTTAATTTATAATCTTGGTTTATTCTCTGATTTAGTTATTAAATGTGAGAAAATTGATGACTTATTAAAATTTTAAGCCATTGAAAATATCTAAATTTTGTTTTATTTAGTACTTAGTGTGATGTTTTTTTGTGACTACTTATTAATGACATGTTTATAAATATGTTTAGAATAGAATATTAACTTGTACAATTAGAAAAATAATAAAAAATAATGAGTAAAAAACTTGTACATTTAAAAATATGAATTAAGATCTTTGAAAATGAAAAAATTGATAAAATGGTAAAGTGAAGAGTTAATCACTCTTAAATTAAGATAATAGAATACATATTTTGTGAAAATTACAAAATCAATAATGACTAACTCTATTTTATCACTTTACTAATTTATACACTCTAAAAGATTTAAATTTAAAAAATATACTCTAAAATTTAAAATCTGCATATCCAATATTCAGGTATTCACTAGTTTTTATATATTATTGTGCTTGGATAGAGCAATCATAAGTTATTAGTACTACAAAAAATCATGTATTTAAAAGCAAGAATTATGCATTCAGGTGCCCAAAAATCCTTTGACTGGAGCAGCAGGCTTGGAATTGCAGCTACGACCGCTGAGGCATTAGCTTTCATGCATCAAGAGCTTGGGCAACAAGGTATCTCACATGGCAACCTAAAATCATCCAACATTTTGCTAAACAAGAACATGGAGCCATGCATAAGTGAGTATGGTGTGATGGGTGGAGACGACGACCAACAACAACAACATAGTTCATCTTTTGTTAGTCCTTTCACTTCCATGTCATCATCAGATCACGCCGCCTTCAAGGCCGATGTCTATGGATTCGGCGTCATTCTGCTCGAACTACTCACCGGAAAGTTGGTAAAGAGCGAAGGGATGGAACTGACGGAGTGGGTTCAGTCTGTTGTGAGGGAAGAATGGACGGGTGAAGTGTTTGATAGGACTCTGATATCAGAGTATGCAAGTGAAGAAAGGATGGTGAATTTGCTTCAGGTCGCTATAAGGTGTGTTAATCGTTCCCCTGAGGCTAGGCCAAGTATCAACCAAGTTGCTCTAATCATTAACACTATAAAGGAGGAAGAAGAAAAGTCTTTGATTTATCAAGTGTGAGTGTGTGACCCTTGTCCCAGTTACAATTTTCTTGTATGTGGAATCTCTTTATCATCCAATTTCTGTATATGTGAACAGTGAGAATCACGAATTAATTGGCCTGTACTAAAATTATTGCTTCTATGTACTAACAACTATTTTAATTTCAAAAAAAGTTAGTGAAATAAAAAAGTAAAAATTTAATTATTATTGAATTTACAACTTTAATGATATATAAATTTCATTATTTTAATTTTAAAACTAATTTAGACTCCTATTTTTTATTCTATGATTTTTTCACTTTAAAATAATTTGGTTTACTTTGAATTATTTTGTGAAAAAGTTGGGACCGAAAGGATTAAATTCCTAAAACGATAACGGAAATGAAATTCGACATATCTCAACTCAACTGACAACTGGTGTAATGGTTTGACTTCTGAGTGCACATGATGAACTCTTCATTCAAAAATTCAGAAAAATTGTGCATTCACTCCCTCCACGCGCTGATGAGTCGAGTGGGTTGAAAACCCACGGTGTTTGTTTTGTCAGCCTTACCTCGCACTTTGGAAAATGTTACCACTTTCTCTATTTGGCGCTCTCTGCCTCTATCTACAAAACATGACAAAGACTGGAGAGAGAAATCTTTGAGGCGAGAGAGGGAATAAAAATAAAAACAAAAAAATCGTTCACACTCCACTTTCCTCTCCTCTGATGAGTCTCGCCTCTATTTAAGGCTTAAGCTAAGTCATACTGCCTTCCCCTTAGGGTTTATTCATGTACCTGAAATGAAAGGCCTCCACACAAACAAAAATTGAATCCAGAAAACGCCATGATCGGTGGTGTTCACATTTTATTGTGTTGAGTTCTTTCTTAAAAAAAAAAAAATCATGATGCTGATTTGGTTTTTCTCCTCTTACTACTTGCTCCATTCATAGAGCGTCTATACTCTATATACTCATCTGGAATCTGAGTCAGCTAACAGTGTTCAATTCTTTTGGGGCCAAATTAAATGTTGGGATGAGCGGGAGGATGAATAAGTGGTCCCATTTGAAGATGGCTTGGATTGAACACTCCCAAATCAACCGAAAAGACGGTTACATAACAAACCCACCTCCTCTTGTTTCAACATCCCCATATTCTGGAACTTTCCAGAAAGAACCTTCTGCTTCAACAACACCCTCACCTTCCACATCCGGCGCTAAAATCAGTCCAGCTGTGCTCTTCATCATAGTGATTCTAGCTGTTCTTTTCTTCATCTCCGGTCTCCTTCACCTTCTTGTTAGGTTTCTCGTTAAAAACCCTTCATCTTCCTCTGCATCTGCTCAACCTAATCGGCACCATGAAGGTTCTCTCTCTGACACTCTTCAGAGGCAGCTTCAGCAGCTTTTCCATCTCCATGACTCTGGTCTTGACCAGGCTTTCATCGATGCGCTTCCTGTTTTCCAGTACAAGGAGATCAAGGGGCCGAAGGAGCCTTTCGACTGCGCCGTTTGCCTCTGCGAGTTTTCCGACAAGGATAAGCTCCGGTTGCTCCCTGTGTGCAGCCATGCCTTCCACATCAGCTGTATAGACACATGGCTTCTTTCGAATTCCACTTGCCCACTCTGTAGAGGAACACTCTTCGCGCCGGGGTTTTCCATGGAGAATCCGGTGTTTGATTTCAATGATTTGAGGGAAGACGAGGGCTGCCAATTCCCCTGTAGTAACAATAACAATGGAGGGAAGATGGTTGCAGTTCAAGAGATTGAAGAAGCTGCGGACAAGGGGCTTGTCCCTGTGAGGCTTGGTAAATTTAGGAGGGTTGATTTGGAGGCGGCCGAGCCGGAAGGCGGAGAGGCTAGTAGTAGTAATTTGGATGCAAGAAGATGTTTCTCAATGGGGTCTTACCAGTATGTACTTGGAAAATCGGATCTCCGGATAACCTTGAATTGTGATCATCGCCGGCAGGGTCGCGGCGATGATAATTCGGAGGAGGGATCAAGTGAGGTTGAGAGGGAAGGAAAGAACATTAATAGTGTTAGCAGAGGAGAGAGCTATTCTGTTTCCAAAATATGGTTGTGGTCAAAGAAGGGAAAATTTTCAGTTTCTTCAGATGCACACAACATTGGATTACCATCTTCTCTTAATTCAGATTTGCCTTGGATGAGAGAAATGGAAGGTACATCAGAAAAGGTATAAGATTATCCCCTTTCTTGCTAGAATTCATGTTAGTGTCCATTGAATAATTTGTTCATTCAAAATTTTGGTATGATCTAGAGTCTTGAAATTGTGGTGATTGATTGCAGTATATTGTGATGTGGTTACATGTATATGTCAGGATTAAGGGAAGAGGTAACTTGTAAGATATACATTTCTTTATTTGCTTGGGTTATTATGAAACTTGATGTGCTTAATCCATAGTTGTCTTAGAATTCAAATTCCTTTTTGACTTCTCCCATACCCAACAAATTTGTACAATTAAAGTTATTGAACATCATTACAGTTACTTAGTTAATTGAATTTGGTTGTGGAGCCTAGCCTGTTCCAATGCCGGCATTGTAATTATGGAGGTGGACCTTTTTATGATAAATTTTTACATGATATATCATGTGTTAGTATTTATCATTGATTAAGAAGTGAAGCCAAACTAAAGGAATATGAACTATAAAATCATATAATTAACTCTCTGAATCAACGCATGATATAATTACCTGAGTAAGACGCGTTTGCTTTATTGGCTTTTAAGGTGCTGAATTTTGTTCACTCTTTTCTTTTTCTTTTCTTTTTTTTTTTTTACATAGGAATAAACTCTCTTTCATAGAAAATTATAAATAGTAAAAAATAGTCAAATGACATTTATAAATAAGAGAAAAAATATTAATTCTACAATTAAAAAAATAAATATTTTTAATGTTGAACTATGGAAGAAGTCACAATTTGATTACAAAGAATTTTAAAGGATAGAAACAAATATAAACCTGAGTCTTTTTTTTCTTTATCTTCTTTGATGTTATTGGATGTTGTTATCGACAAAACAACAATGAGGGACTTTAGCAATAATTAAGGTTATTAACGTAAATTTTTTGTTTAAAATGTTAAAAGCTTAAATTTTGTATGCATTCGTTGTCTAAAAATGTCAGAATTTTTTAATGTTTTTTTCTAACAAGTATCATTTTTAAGAATACAATAGTATTAAGAAAAAGGACAAAAATAAGATTTTTGGTTTTTGAAAAATGCATTTATACTTATTTTATGTATACACTAAAATTTAATCAACAATTCAGTTATCCAAAATGCACCTTGAGAGGAAAAAAAGTTGTTCAATGATAATTTCATTTGAAAATTGAAAGGGTAAAATTGAAAGTGAAAATTGGACAACAACAATTCTCTGTATTATGGTCTATAGATTTATACTTTTTTTGTTAATTATTTTAACAAGAAGTATAAATGTTTTTGTTTGGTTGAATATATATGGTTTTACAAATAGTTTTTTGCGTGGGTAGACATAGACGGCAGTTTCATACTTAAATCAATGAAAGCTGTGGGCCTATGTGGCAGTTGGATTTCAATTTCAATCCGTCTTGTGACTAGTTCTAATCCAAAATTTGGCTCTAGTTTTAGTGGTGTAGGGTCACTTTCATACAACTCCCATTTGGCCATTTTGAATTTAAGGATTGAGGTTTATTTTATCAAATGTCAATGATGGTTTTCAACTACCAGAGTGCTAACAATAGGTAGTTCAAAGAAAAAAACAAAAGTATACAGGATTAGAACTTGTAAGATTGCTATTGTCGTTTTTTTCTTCATATGCATCTTTTATAACTAATTCAATTACAAACAAACGCAACATTAGGCTTGTCCTTGATTTGATAATCATTAATGCCAGGCAATGTTCAATGTTGTCAACCGTACATTTGATTGTTTGAAACATCAAAATTATCATTGTCTTTAGAAAACCCAAGTATCAGGTTGATTTAATTTGCGTTAAATTTTAATGTTGGTTCATGTTAAATTCTATTTATTAAGTAGGATTCAAAAACTAGAATAGTTAAATTTTCATAGGATTTGTTAAATGTAATAGTTTTGTATGTTTAACTCCCACAAGATTTAATATTTATAAATTAGATTTTGTTTGTTCATTCTAAACATCGACTTTGTGATAATGCAACGGTTGTCTTGTGAGATAATTGTGAAATTAAATATTAAATATTGAGTATATACCCATTTTGGTCCTCAAAGAATTTTAGACTGGACATTTTAGTCCCCAACTAAAATTAATTACTCGATTGGTCTCTAACAATTAATTCCGTCAGTCACTTAGGTCCTTTACTCCGTTAACTCTAACGGAGGACAAAATAGTCTCTGACAACTCTAACAGGGGACAAAATGGTCCTTGATCTCCTCTGTTTGAAAATGACACTGTTCTCTCATAATTTTTATCATATCTCTCGCATAACACTAGCAGTCTAACACTGTAACTTCAAACTACACCATGAACACTCTATAAATTTAATGTTCACAAGAAAAAAATCCTCAACTTGTTCTCAACCAATTCATACTCGGAAAACTAATGCCTATGTCTCTCAACTAGTTATCGTCTTCGACGGATCCCATGAATCTAGACAGCAAGTCTGATTTATTAAGACCTGTCATTGTCGTTGTCATCTCCCTCTTACTCTGCCCTATCATCTCCATGACCACATTGTCCACCACTCCGATCGCTTCCTTCAGCTTCTTCTCCAAACCAATGTTCAGTAATCGCTTCAGTTTCCATATGAGTGGCAATGGCAACATTGCTCGTTGTACTGATAGCTTGGATGCGAGGTCGAAGCTGTCTGCCAACTTGAACTCTGGAAAAGAAGGAATGAAGCACTCGATATCTATTTTAAATGAGAATTTGCATATGATGTTGAAGGAGAATCTTCTCATAATGTTCTAATGTCCAACAATTTATATTGCTTGTCGTAGAGTGGAGAAAGGCGTGCCCTTGGAGTAGTTGTGGAACTTGGTCTTGAGGATGTCGTGGACGTGTCGGGGTTGGAGGTGATGTTATCGAAGACGTGGAAGTGGATGCTTTTGGTGGGTGAAGTGCAGAGGAGGTGGATGTACCAGTCACAAGGATTTAGGATGTGTGTGGTCCATGACATGTTGAGGTAGGTGTGACAATTATACCATGGCTTAATCTTGGAGCTAAAGAGGATGAAGGAAAAGATGGAAAAGAAGACTGTGAAGGTGAAGAAGGAGAGTATGAATGTTAGGGTTGTTCGAGATATGGTAAAAATTGGGGAAGAACAGTATCGTTTTCGAATAAAGGGGTCAGGAATTATTTTGTCCATTGTTAGAATTGTCAGTGACCATTTTGTCCTCTGTTAGAGTTGTCAGGGACTATTTTGTCCTCCGTTAGAGTTAACGGACTAAAAGACCTAAGTGACTGACGGAATTAATTGTTAGAGACCAATTGAGTAATTAATTTTAGTTAAGAATTAAAGTATCCAGTCTAAAATTTTTTGAGGACCAAAATGGATATATACTCTTAAATATTTAAATGAAACTTTTAAAGAAATGTATCATAAAGTGAAAGGTATGATGGCGAAAAGAGTAGGGGCCAAAATGAAGAAAAAGCCTTTAAAAGGAGAAGGGAGAAATGTAAAGTAGGCTGATGTGGAACAAAAGCATGCTAAATTGAAAGATTATGGGATTTTTTTTTTATTGGTGAATATTTCTATACAGAATTTTGTTTGTACATCCTTAACCAACTTTGAATAATAATTTTCTTCAATTTTAACAATCTCATATAAGTGTTGTTGAACCGGAATTTCTTTTAAAATATTAAAGGCACCTATTCAAATAAAATGTCAAAAATATTTTTTTATAAAGATATTTTATTTAAAAGTGTGATTTATTTATTTAATTACATTTTAAATAAAGACAATATTTTTATAATATATTAAAATTTAATTCTACATCTATTATTTAAAGGTAAAAAAAAAGTTTTTTCATGTGAAAACAATTATAAAATTATTCTAAAAATATCCACCAATATTAAATCCTCTACTTTGTATAAAATTGGGTCTAATATAACATGCAGGAATAATAGAACACTTTAAAAGTGGTTTACATAATTATATTGATAGCGAATACTTGCTACATCAACGACTAGAACCATCAAAATATACTAAATTCATCGAGTCATTCTATTTATCCATTTAAACTGGCGAATTTTACCTCTAAAATTAAGTTCGTTTAAATTTTGAATTAAACGAGATGAGTTCGATTAACCAAAAAAAATGACAGGTTAAACGGGTTAGACCAACAGATTAAATTAGGCAACACGTTTAATTTTTTTACATTAAAAAATAGTATTTTTGACTACTATTTCTCCGAATTAAATCCGAAAATTCAACCCAACTAAAATAATAAACGGACCAATCTGTTTAACGGTCTATGCCGGTCATAAACGGTCTAGATTAGAAAATTATGACCCTTGAATAAAACGAGTTTAAACGAATCAACCCGTTTAATCAAAAGACTTAGGCGGGTTGACAATTTGACAGCCCTAACAATAATAAACCAAGATGTTAATTCCATGTTTATTTTCATGGGTGAACATGTAAAACTAGTTGTATTTGGATTTATATATGTTCGGCAACCAGTTTGCTGAACATTTTGTGGTATAGAAAGGGTTATTATTAAGCAAACCACCGTAAGCTACCGCAAACCACTGGACCTTTTATCCCTGCAGTCTCATGAGAGGCGGCTACATACGTGGAGGTCACTCTAGATCCTATATGCCAGAAGTACCTATGAGGAAAAGACAGGATCATTCACAAAGAAATGAAAAAAAAAGGGGTCAGAATTTCAAATATAAAACAAGTCTTTTCTAGAAGCCAAGACCCATCCTTAACTCCAAGAGAAGAGGAACGGATGCAAGGAGAAGAGGAAGACTGGATGCAAAGAGCAGAGGAGAAAAGAGGCAATACGAGCAAGGCTAAGGAGCAGAAGAGGACCTTTAGTGATATGGTCTGGAGAGGCAAGCAACAGTAGAAGAAGAAGGAGGCGGGAAAAAGGAGACCAAACCAACAGAAAAAAGTCTCATGGAAGAGAAAAATAACCAGGGTCAAGACATTACTATACATAAGGTCAAAGATATCAACAACCTCACAATTAATGAGAAAGCCATTCATGAATTAAGGAAAGTTTGGTAGGATACCCTCATTATCAAATTACTAGGCAAAAAGATATCTTTGATGGCGCTAACTAGAAGGCTTAAAGCTATGTGAGAAAAATGAAAAGTATTGATGTTATTGACATGAATAATGAGTTCTTTATTGTGAAATTCTACTCACAAAAAGACTTGGACTTTGCTTTAATCAAAAGACCTTGGAAGATCTTAGATTACTACCTCTTTATACATTTTTAGAAACCAAACTTCAACTCTATAGAGACTTCCATTGATAAAATTGTAGCTTGGGTGAAGCTGCCAAGGCTGGCAATAGAATGCTATGATGAGAAAATGCTGAAGAATATTGAGAACATTGTATAGAACTTTAAAGGAGGACACTAACACAGCAAACAGAAAGAAGAAAAAATTTGCCAGACTTTGCGTTAAGATAGACCTCATAGAGCCTCTAGTTACCCACTATGCAATCAACAGGGGAAAGCATATGGTAGAATATGAAGGATTATATAATATCTGCTTTGGTTGTGAGAAGGTTGGGTATGAAAAATCAAGTTGTCCATCTAATAACAAGATAGCAAAAAGAGATGATACTGCCATGAAAACTGGGAAGGCTTAAGGAGGAGGAGAACCAAGTGAGCATATACAGGAGGAAAGGAATTCTATAGAGAAAAATGTTAGAATTTTTAAAAAAGATAAAGATAAATAAGTCATGACAGAAAAAAATTAGACATATGGACCATGGATGGTGGTCCGAAGAGTAACAAGAAGCAAAAAAAGGAGGAAATGGAGAGCATATTGGGCGTAGTGGAATTGATGGGAGCAAGAATGAAAAATGTACTATCTCTAGTACAAGATATGTTATAATAAAGACACAATGATGAGATTGATAATGAGGGGGAATAACAGTTACCAGATTTGTCCAATTATCACGTTACCCAGCCATGACACTGCAGCAAAAGCTGTGCATAACACCCCCCAGACCCACAATTGACAACCATAAGATTAACAAGACCTAAACCTGCCACACCAACCCGTGTCCTCAACCAGCCACATAACAATAGCCTAAATGACCAAAATCTCTAATGTGTTGTAAGAATCTGATCCAAATGGACAAAAATTTTCTACACCTTTTTCTAAAACACAGTTGAAACTAACCTTCTCTTGTACCCTTTTTGGCTAGCCTATTACAACCAACAAATACCAAATTCATCCTCAATACACATACACACACCATAGCAATAACTGGATGGAAAACAATCAAGTCTCTCAAGAAACAAACATCTTTAAATTTGCAATGATGAACACACAAAGAATGAATGAGAAGATGGAGGAGTTCCCTGATCCCAAACTCCTAGAAATAATTTTATCAATTGATGTAGATGCTATGATAGAAGCAACAGAAGCAGTAAAAAGAATGCTCAATCAGAATGATGAAGGCATCATCATGATAGAGTGCGAGACATGTGCAGATGATTTGGTTGAGAATTAAGAAGGACCAAGAGATGTAGCTTTGATAGGGGAACATATAGAGGAAGAAAACCTTCAAGAAAGGGCCTAAGCTAGCTTTAAGAGGTACTGCTTTACTCATATCTATTTATGATTATTGTTTCTTGTAATTATAGAAGGGCGGAGAGTAAAGACCTTTTCGTCGCATCCTATTGGATATGATAAAACGGTTTAGACCTGATATAGTGTTGTCGTTGTTAGAAACAAGGGTGAGTGCTAATAGAGCTAGAGAGGTTATAGGGAGTTTTAGTTTTGCCTCTTATCATATGGAGGATGCGATTAGCTTTAGTGGTGAGATTTGGATAATGTGAAATGACCCAAATATAAACATTACGGTTCTATCCTCTAAAACCCAGTGAGTCCATATGGAGGTTAATTATAGTAATAGAAGAAATTGACTTCTCACGACTTTGTATGCTAGTCCACAAAAGAATAATAGAAAAAGATTGTGGAAGGAAGTGACGGAGTTATCACAGCATATCAAAAAGGAGTAGATGATTGTGGGAGACTTCAATGAGATAGAAACTCCAAATAAAGGAGAAAAAAGGAGGGGTAAGAGTAGATATGAATGTGTGCAGAAAATTTGCAGATTGGATAACAAGTTATAATTTTATTGACCTCGGTTATATTGGGTCGAGATTCATGTGGAAAGGGCCTAAATGGGAGGGACTAGATAGAATGTTTAAAAGGCTAGATAGGGCCTTAGCCAATGTGGTTTGGAGGACAAGATTTTCGGAGGCAAGAATGGAGGTCCTAACTAGATCCTATTCAGACCATCATCCATTCCTTATTAATATGGAACCAGTACTAATGTAGAAGAAAGACAAACCGTTCAGATATGAGGCAATACAAAACTTACCGTCAGAGTTTGAGGAATGCATAAAATAAGGCATAAAGGGACAACATGCCTTAAAATGTGCTCTTACACAACTCACATAATATTTAAAGAGGTGGAACGCAGAAACTTTTGGACATATATAGAAGAAAAATAATGAAATTCTAAGAAGGATAGGAGATATTCAGAGAGCTCCTAGTTATGGGAGCAATCCCTTTCTAGATGAACTTGAAAGAAATTTAAACAAAGAATTGGAGGAGCTACTTAACAGAGAGAAAGTATTTTAGATACAAAAATCAAGAGATATTTAACTAGTAGAGGGTGATAGAAACACTTACTATTTTCACACAAAAATAATTATAAGAAAAAAAAAGAAGAGAATTACTAAACTAAAAAATGCTTAAGGCCTTTGGGAGGAGAATTAGGAGAAGTTGAAAAGAATGACATTCAATTTCTTTGAAGAGCTATATAGAGAAGAAAGACATGACTCTCAACTACCCCATTGAAAAATAGCATATCAAAACCTCAATGAGAACCAAGTCAAAAAATTATGTACCAAACCTACTCAAGAGGATATCAAAAAGGCCATATTTAGCATTGGCTCCTTTAAAGTCATGAGCAACTATGGATTTCCAGTCTTGTTCTATAAAGAAAATTACAAAATTTTGAAAGAAAATGTATATAAATTTGTAAAAAATGTGTGGCCCAACCCGAACGAAATAAAATACTACAACTTGACCCTTATTACACCATGATCTTAAAAACTACAGCATCACCAGAATTCATCTCACATTTTCGCTCTATTGCATTGTGCAATGTGAACTATAAATGTGTCACCAAGGTCATAGTAAAAAAACTAAAGTCACTCTTCCATAATAAAATTTCACCGTGCCAATCAAGCTTTATTCTAAGAAGGAGAATACAAGACCATATTTTGATAAGAAAAAAAATGGTGCACTTAATGAAATAAGCTAGAGGTAAAAAAGGCTATATGGCAATCAAATTTAATTTTGAAAAGGCTTATGACCGCATAAATTAGAGTTTCATGAGGCAGTGTTCGGTTGATTTTAGGCGGCCGAAGAGCATTATGAAGCTGGTCATGGAATACGTTACTACAGTGTCGTATAATATAATGCAAAATTGTGAAAAAACTGAAGATTTCTACCCATCTCGTGGCTTAAATGTCCTATTATAAAAATGCTCTTAATAAATTTTTGATCAAATGTATAAATTATTTCCTAAATACAAAAATTTTTGTCACTTATAGAAAAAATGGTTTGTTTAGTTATATCTTTATGCTTTTTAAACTTTTTAGAAACATTTTAATTTTTATTTTTTTATCAATGTTTAAATATTTTTAAAATATTTTTATTAATTTATTCAGTTTTTATATTCCATAAACAATAAATCTCTTCCTTAATTAGTATATTTAAAAGCTATGATGCACAGACACTGACACGGACACAGGATACGACACTACCTGAGACATGTCAGACACGCGAATTTTAAAATTTTACATGACACAGGACACGCATACATATAATATATAAAATATTTTTTAGATAAATCGTAATGATATTTTGATATTTTATTGATATTAAAATATAAATTAAAAATTTTAATTATTTTTAATGTCTTATTTTAATTATATCAATTATTTAAAATATTTTTTGTTTTAATAAATATTAATATATATTATATCTAAATTTATTTTAAGAATATATGTAAAGAATAAGACTAGACACACTAGCACGTGATTGTATTTAGGTGTGTCCAAACGTGTCCGAAAAAAAATTTTTATTTTTTATTTTTTATAAAGACACAGTTGAACACAGCAGACATGCGTGTCGGTGAATGTCGTGTCCAAAATGTGTCCGACACGGAGACACGACAACTCAACGAAGTGTCCGTACCTCATAGTTTAAAAGTCACTAATTTTTTTAGTCACTTAACAAAATAAGGTAAATTTTTACATATGGTGGAGCCCACACATGTAAAAAGTTACTACGGTAGAGTTTTGGTCACCTTCTTCTTCATGTCCCAGCTCCCTCCCTGCGACTGAGTGAAAGAACTCGTTATGACCTCATGCAAACGGTGATGGAGATGTTAATCATCCTCCATTTTCATGTTCAATTTCACTTTCTCACTTGACTCGGTAAAGTCCCACATCGCTTAGTATCAGACCACTCTGACAGAATATATATCAAAGGAAACACAAAAGGCTCGTCCCTTCGGGGACATCCGATAAAATTGGAACGATACAGAGAAGATTAGCATGGCCCCTGCGCAAGGATGACACGCACAAATCGAGAAATGGTCCAAATTTTTTTTTTCCCACTACCCCTACTTCTTCCTCCCTTGCAATCCCATTCTCAAGTTTTCCAGGTAACTGTAACACTTCACTGTATAGTTTTTCATGTGGATTTAAGCCCCGGTTTAGCTCAATGCCTCAATCTTACTGGTTTCATTATCAGGTTCAGTCAGATTTTGTGTGTTGGACTGTTGTAGCATGGTATATTGATTATAGGTATTCTTCACTTTGCTGACGGAGTTGTTTCTTTATATGTATTCGATCAATTTACATGCCCTTAATTGTTAGAGTAATTAGCCATTACCAATTAGTTTTTATTTGTTCTGCTCAATATCATACTAATCACAATAATCATATGTGCAACAGATGATAAAAGAAAGTTGGGTAATTTGATTTGGGCCAATTCATGAAAGGGAAACTGAAGTACTTTTCAGATCTTATCCTAATTGCAGTAAGCTCTTTTCTTCTTCCAGTTCATGAAGAATGATGACAATAAAAGAAAGGCCTTGGTTATAAATTTATAATGCATGTTCATGAATACTGTATTTGTAATGCACCCTCAACATTCAACAAGTAATAACAGCATCCATGTACTCTATATAAGATATTCAAAATTTATTACTAGAAAATAAGTTATCTTTTACTATACTAATACAAATTTCTGCAAAATGAATCAGAAAATGCATAACTACTTTGATGTCCAGCTCAGGTCTCTGCCATTTGAATGCAATTCTCTTGATCTTTTCTGCAGTTCTCTGCCATTTGCATTCAGCTTCAAACAAAGATCAATGAGAGAATTGCGGCAGGGCATTTTCGCTTCAGCATCAACTGAACTAAGAGGCTATGATACTTCCTTTATAAAAGAATCTCCATCACCTTCCTGTTCTTCTACCGAATATCTTACCACAAACCCAAGTTTTGCATTACCCTCCTCAACACAATCTGTCAACATACCCATCTCTTCATTTGGTGTTTGAGCCATAACATTCAGAAGATAACAGCAGAAGCAGTAATCTGGAACCATGCACAAATCCGAGAGTTGATTACATATCTTCACAACATCATCAGTTCGCTTGGCTTTTATATAGCACTGGATCATCGATGTCAGAACAAGGATAGTAGACTCAATTCCGGATTCAATAATCTCATTCAACATCACCTCCGCCTCTGAAACTTTGCGGTAGCACAAATACAATTATACAAGGTGATCATGGAAGAATATGTCCAACTGTCAGGCTATCAAGTCCCAGAACTCTTCATGTCCCTGAAAATCCCAACACCTTCATCGACATGGTGAACATCAGTACACATCGCCAAAAGCACATTATAAAGAATCAAACTCATCTCAATTTCCTTATAAACACTTAGAGCATCATCAGTTCATCACTAAACTGTGCTCTAACATACACTTATAACAGATGCATAGCAGCATAGGTCATCAAATCCGTTGAGAACGCATTACTTATCATCTCTGAATATATATATATTGCCAAGTTAGGCCTCACACCAAGTTCCTTCATTTCTTGGTACACACTCAAGCATCCATCATAGTTTCCCTACATTCCAATCATCTAATCAATGCTGAGAATGTCACTGCATCAAGGCGCCATGCCTCCAGTTTCGCTCGATCATAGAGCTTCAGGGCCATGTCAGCACTGCCAGTGAGTGCATAAGCATACACCATAGCCGAACAGGTAAATTCCGTCCGGCTCGCACCCATAACCCGGCATCTTCTCAAACCAATCGACAGCCTTATCGGGCAAAGCATGGCACAGTCGATCAAAGTGGAGAAAGTAATGTTATTAGGCTGCACCCCTCTCTGAAGCATTTCATCAAACAGCTTCTCCGCATCTTGGAAATCCATGCATTTCCTACACAGCCTGAGGGGTAACGTTATTGAAAATCAATTCTAATTTAAATGTATAGAGTTATATTAAAATCAAATATTATGTGCATTCTGTTAAAGTTTATTAGTCTTTATGATAAGAGCCTAGCAAATATAAAAACAGAATGTGCATTCTAGTAAGTAATTTAAATTTCTAATTTGGCTTTGACAACAGACTCAAACAAGGTTCGTTTTGTCATTTCATGTGTCCCTGCAATTTCAAATTTTAAAAATAGTTTTACCTACAACCCCAAGGACCATGGTGATGATAGAGCTTTAGTGACTACACTACAATGTTCTATTTCAATATTAATCATTAGATTTGTTAGAATAATTTACTACACTACACTGAAGTCCAATTTTTTTAATTGTAACATTTTTAATGTGTTCCATTATATTGTTGTCTTTGTCTATAGCATGTTTTCCTTTTATATATATATCAATAAATAAATAAAATGTTTATTACGTAAAAAATTAAATAATACAAAATATGTTACCACACAGGCACACATAGCCTAACAATTTCTATTCAAGAATCATATCCTTCTCCATTTTGAGTCTTGCTAAGGTCAAAAATGAAATCAAGGATACATTCAAAAAAGCTTTCGACTATTTTCACATGATATTATCACATCAACGAGAGACTATTATCCTTGCCAAGGTCCATGGATGATTTTGTTGATGCTGGAAGAGAAGCAAAGCGATATGAAAAATTGCGGCTGTAACGTTCATGATCATCACCTTCGTAATGTTTTCCATCATCAAAGTTGAGGGAATAACTCAAGGGATCATAATGGAATGAACCTTTCTTTGTCAATGTAGCTCTGGGAATATTCTTCTTCTTCAAACGACGAATAAACTTTTTCCATTTAGACCCAAACACCTTCTTCGACAATTCCTTTACTTTCTTCAATTTTTTGGGCCGCGAATGCTGCTGCTTCTCCGATTTCTGCTCTTCTCCACACCGACGACCATATGCTGACGATGATGCTTTTGATTGAAAGCATGGGATCCAAAATAAACAACCTCGTTTGGTGAATATAATATCCTGTATGTCATCGTCAGCATAATTGGTTGTCGGTGAAGACGAAGACATTTTGTGTAAAGAAAAAGAAAAGAAAGGTTAGATAAGAAAAAATGTGTGTGCAAGACCAATGAATTTTGCTCTCTTTCACACACACTTCTTTCCTATCACACCACTTTCTTTTTCTTTAACGTATCAAAGTATAAACTACTTTGTTTCGAGCATCTGATAATATATACGTGATTTTTTTTTTGGCATTACGAAAACAACGCTATAACAAATGAATTATTAATCTGTCACCAACTTGTTTTACAAATATCTGTTGACTGCTAGTTGTCTTGGACCAGGAGTAACTAAAAATATGTTATAAATATAATCTTCTAATTTGATTTAGTTACAGCTCATTTTTGACTCATTTATTTAATTTTCTAGAAGTAACCTAATTTTTATCATGACTAAAAATACTCTATCAAGTGGTAAGCATTCAAAAACAACCATTCAGGTGATAGTCAAATAAATTGAATCATGCGAAGAGAACTGAAAGTTACACACATTTTGCTAAATGGAATTTGTAACTTAGGTTATATTATGAGAACTATTCTTATTCATTATTAATATCAATATGTAACTTAGATACTTCGTGTAAAAATGCTTTTATAAACGCTGCAGGGAGAGTATAGAACCTTATATGCATAGTAGTTGGTAGTCAAGTTCTGCCTCTACATATTCCTTCAAACTAGCATTTATTCATCATTGGTAGAACCCGAATTGTTGAGAATATTTTTTTTGAAATAAAAAGCTCAACACAATAAAGTGGAACATTAACGTCTCAACAGAAAAATATTAAACAGAAAAATCAGTCATCAAAATTAATTATTATATATTTTTATATATATATATATTGTAATTTAATTTATTTTTAATATATATTTTATATTATTAATTGATTTTAGTGCATAATTAATATAATTGATTGTTGAGATATAATTGTATTAATTTGATAAATTTTCAGTCAAGTTCTCTTATTTCTCATGCAATTGAAAGGGAAAAAAAATTTTGCTCTATATAATTTTTGCTATTTACATTCTATAATCGATCTAAAAAACAGAATATTTTGACTGTTCAAATTAGTCTTTTTCATCTTACAATTAAATTAACATATAAAAGAAAAAAAATACGTTGAACTACTCAAGAAAATAATAAATGTCTAAATTTAAAAGAACATAATCAAATTAAACAATTACATCAATGAAATAGTGATATAAACTATAATGGAATATAAAATTTTAGTAAGTGAATTATTGAGGACTTGTAAAAAAGAAGTAAGATAACTGGTCTAAGACTTTTTCACAAGTATTGCAGAACCTGATTTACCAACAAAAGAAAAATGAAAAGAAATTCAGAGAGAAGTAAAGAACAGAATTTGTGAGAGAAAAAAAAAGAATATACCACTCAACGCTGCAATGCATAACCATCAGCCTTGTATTTATGGTTCTCTCTTATGCCTCTTTTACGTCCCTAATTCTATGGATTAGATTCCACGTGTCTTTTCTTTCTAATTCTTCATCATATGCTAACGATTTACCACTTTAAGTCTGAATATCATCTTTAATTGCCTCAACCCTCTTATTATTTTTCTTCCTAACAACATACTTTAACTAGAGAAGACAAATCTATTACTCAGTTTTTTTAGTGGATTCCCATGGATATGGCTTCTCCTGTGTTGTGCCATCCAAATTATTTTGAGCAAATGGTTAAATTTATTTTTAAAAAATTATTTGTTTTTTAAATTAATCTCAAAAATTTTTTTAATCAAATTTATTCTTTAAAAATTTTAAATTAATTACGTTAGTTTTTTTTGTCATTTTTTTGGTTGATATGATATGTTAAGTAATAGTACAATACACACAGGAGTTTTAATTGATTATTAATATGATAAATTTATGAAATTATATCAAATCAAAATCTAATTAAGAGAAGAACTTGAGGCATTGAAATCCCTCAATTTGAAGTTTATTTGATCTAATTTCATAAACTTATCATATTAGTTGCCAATTGAGATTACTAGGTTTGTATTGTGGTGTATGTCACTTAATGTGTCACATCAACAAATTTTGACGCTGTTAGCAATGGAAGTAACGAAAAAACTAAAATAACTAATTTAAAATCTTTGAAAGATGAATTTGATTAAAAATATCTTTCGAAAACTAATTTAAAAATGAGTGATCTTTCGGAGACTAATTTGACTATTTACTCGACAAAATTCTTACAAAAATACTATAGTCAAAATATTCTAAATAAATTGAGAAAGTTGATAACATATGAAAATAAAAATCTAATTACATTTGAAATAAGTAAAGGAATTTACACATAAAAGTAATGAATTTAATAGTAATTAATTATTTATTTTATTTTATAAATCTTTTTATTTTAAATGTTTTTTTTTCTAGAGTTTCGATACTCTTCTATAGATCATCTATATTAAATTTTAATGAAATTGGATAGCAATAAATAAATAATAAAAGTACCTTTATTTTTTTTCATGTTTTCAACAAATATATTATATTAATTTTTAAATATATATAAAATTATATTAAACAATTTTGAATTGACATAAAATTATTTGATAGTGTAATATTTACTTAAATTAGTACATTTCATTTTGATCCCCCTCTCTCATATATATATATATATATATATATATATATATATATATATATATATATGGTTATTGTTATTATACTGATTATTATAGTATATAATTTTCACAACACTTTAAAAAGTATTATTAAAATTAAATTATTTTTTTATTTTTAAATTAAAAATATTTTTAAAATATAAAAAATATTGTCTTCATTTTAGTAATACTTTTTTTATTTAAGTGTTACAAAATAACATAATATCCATGGTCTCACAATAATAGCCATACATGATGATGATGATAATAATAATATTCCAACCTTTCTTTTATTTTATTAACATTATCACATGAATGTTGACTAAAGGCACAGTAACACTATGTTTGGTTTGATAGAAAATGAGTGGAAAGAAAATGGATAGAAAGAAAATGGGTGGAAAATGATATTTTCCTTTGTTTGGTTATGAAAGAAAATAGGAAGGAAAGAAAATTTTAGTGTGGGTCCCACTAAAAAAATTTTCTTTCCATCACAAGCAAGAAAACTAGAAAAAAAGTGTTATATTTTTGTATTTCCAATACTACCCTTAGTTATATTACTATTAACAAATATTAATATAAATTTAGTTTTACTATATTATTATAATAGAAATTTATATTTAAGTATTATATATATTAGATAAATAATTTAAATTAAATATATAAATTATAATATTTTATAATATTTATAAAATATAATAAAATATGAATAAATAAAAATATTTATACTTTATTTTATAATAAGGGTATTAACGTAATTTTATACTATTATAATTTTCTTTCTTTTCACTTTTCTTTCCATCCAAACAAAAGAAAATTTTCTTTCTATTTTCTTTCCATCTATTTTCTATTCATCCAAACAACACACAAATAACTCAACTTTTCTTTCTATTTTCTTTCCTCTCATTTTCTTTTCTCTTATTTTCTTTCCTTCCATTTTCTTTCCAACATCCAAACAAAGCCTAAGAGAAATAATCTGAACCATCAAAACTCCCCCAACGTTCCAGCGTCAAATAATATCATAAAAAATGAAAAATGTCAGAAAATTATTCAAAGAAAAAATTTTAAAATTAGTATTTTTATTAAATTTAATCAGTATTTAATTATTAAAAAAATATATAATTTTATATTATTAAATATAATCTTATATTATTAAAAATATTAATAATAATTAATTAATATACAAATTACAAAATATACTAATAATTTCTTAGCATTATTGTTATCAAAATTATTATTTTTAGATATTATAAAGTTATTAATGTTTAAAAATATAAAATAATAAAAAAATTAAATTAATAAATAATAATAAAAAATAATAAATTCGAATATTTTTCTAATATTTTTCTGGCTAAATTTCTTGTTGGGCGTTGACTAACTTTATAATCCGCTCAAGTCAACTTCTTCGTACTTACACAATTTCTAAAACCCAAATAAGGCTTCAAAAACCAGAGACCCTTTAACCTAAACTCCATTTAACTTGAGAGAAGAAAAGCCTCATAGCTTTTGGAAGGAGATGGAGAGTATTATAAGTAACCAAATATTATTGAAAGAGAAACTTGGATTCTTTGGGATCCTCAAAGAAGCTGCGAAAATCCCTTTCAAAAATCTCAATTTCATCATCTTCACCTGCCTAACTTTGCTTCCTCTGCTTTACTCTCTATCCATCTACGAAAGCATGTTTACGCAAACAATAATCGAAGCTGCCAAAGTGTTGCGGGAAGAAGCTGAAGCTCAAGCTAAAATGGAAAGTGATTGCATACTCTGCTCTCACCTGAGTTGGGTTGAGTGGACACATGTAACCAATCTTGATTATTTAATTGGCAAAATTTCTCAGAAACTAGTGATTCTGGTTCTGTCCCACATAGGAATCCTCCATTTGTGCGACCTATTCAGCACAATCGCCACGGTGAATTCATCGTCGCTACTTTATGCAGGGCACAAGGCGGATTCATCTCTTAAAGAAATGTTCACCAAACATGTCATGGACGCAAGGCTTAAAGGACCTCTGATCACTTCAATCTACGCTATGCTTTTCGCCTCGGTGTCCTTGCTGGGGCTATGTTCATTGCTGTTATATGTTTATGTTATGGGCACTACTTCTCCTTTGTTCATGATCATATTCTTGATTATGTTTGTTGCAATGCTGGGGAAATATCTGGAGTGGCTCGCTGTTTGGGACATGGGCGTCGTGATTTCGATCTTGGAAGAGAAAGAAGGCGACGTGGCAATTGTGATCTCATCATATCTTAGCAGAGATAATCGCCGAACTGGAATCTTCTTGATGGCTGGCTTTGTTCTTTGGAGAGTAATCTTGCGAGTAATGTATGTATTCTTAGCTTTGAATGGTGGAGGAAGTAAAATTTGGGTTTTGGTAGTTCATGTTGTGTTGTTTGGCTTCACAAATGTCTTCAAGTGGGTATGCTTTGTAGTTTACTATGTTGATTGTAAGAAAATAAGATCCAAGAAAGAGGTGTCTCTGGTACGAGGTGATGGAGTGTTGTCAGTTTAATTAACATTACCCACTCTATACATAATAAAAAATACTCTATCCTTGCTTTGTGATGATCCTCTAACATTTCTCATGCATTATATGTCATGTACTCATGTTTGAATCAATTTTGTAATCTGTAAAACTGTTTAAACTTTACAATGCTATAATTTTTTTTTTGGTATTACAATGCTTTGATTTATAGTATGCAATTTGCTAATCCCTTGCTTTAATTTCCTGATTTTATCATTCTCTAAATTCTTATGGTTAGCTTGTGGGCGTACAAGCAGGGAAAAAAATGACAAAAAGAAAAATAAGAAAGAAAGAGTGTGCAGGTTAAAACGTTTAATTTAGGAAAAATCAATTACAAGGACAAATAAGATAGGTTAGTTAGAGTATATGATCAATATAGGGCTTGAACCAAGCCGAACACGAGCTTCGCATGGAGGCTCAATTTTATGGAAATGGAGCCTATATGTGCGCTTTTCATCGATATGAAATCAAGGGGGGCTAGACATGCATGTGGGGCAGAGTTTTGGCAGCTTTTGGGAGAAGAACACGGACCATACGAGTTCTTTGTTACTGAATTTCTCTCCCCGAAATCGGATGGTCCGATTTGGGATGTTGGAGGAAAAAAATTTTTGTGCATATAAATCGGACCCTCCGATATGCTTGAGTTGGAAGATGAAGTCGAACGGTCCGAGTTGCATGTTGAGAGTTTGAGTTGAAGAAAACTGAAGTCGGACCGTTCGTTTTGGCTAGGAATGGCGAACCGGGAAATGAAAACGCATGGTCCGATTTGGTTGTTGGATATATTTTTGAATGAAGTTAACCTAGTCGAAGGGTCCGAGTTGAGTATAGAGGGCTATATAAAAGTGTGCAGCGAGTTAGTGCTAGGTTACCCGTCTTCTTCTCCTTCCCGTCTTCTTCCCCTTCTTCAGCGGCTGCTTCCTCTGTTTTGTTTCTTTGGGTCACTTTCATACTTATTTTGATTCAGAGAAGTTAATAGTTAAGGTTAAGGGTTTTTTTTGTCATTGAGAGAAATGAGTGACAGAGTATTAATTAAAGTGTATTCTTTTGGTCAGATCTTGTTACAAACGTCTGAAGGAGTAAAGTTTATTTGCGAAAATCCATTAGATGTTGTTATTCCTTTTATCATCTCATTTGAAGAGCTCAAGGGTGTGATCTGTGAGAAGATTGATTCTGAGAGGGCCAAAAAGATATCATGTATGCTATACAGATATCCCATACCGGTATTTGGTGGGTTCGTTCAATTTCAAACCAGATATGTGACGGACGAAGCGAGCATGCAGGAGATGTTTTCAATGTATATTGAAAACCGGGCTCAGATCTCGTTCATCGAGTTGTATGTAGAGTTTGAACAATCCGAGGCCGACCGGAATATTCAACAGGAAGATTATAATAGTGACAGTGAAGAAGACTTCGAAAGCAACTATGAATTTGTTGTTCCCGATGGTGATGAAGATCAAGGTGACAGAAGCATGTGCCCAGATGTGACAGAAGTGGCAAATGCACTTGCAAACGAAGTGCCGTTTGAGGAGCCATCATTCATGCGAGTTTTAGACTTGGAAGCCATGCATGTTCCTGAATTTCCGGAATATATGACTGCAGGTACGTAATCGTGGTATAAGTGTTTTTGTAGTTAGACATTGATTAAGTTCTGAAGATTTTACCCTTTTTTTAGCATTATTTAATCGTGCGTTCTGTGTCGTAGTTGTCAGGATCTAAAATGGTCCTCGACCCGTTAAGGAATTTATTTTTTTCTTTTATATGCTTCATGTGTTTATTAGGAAATAATATTTATGTTGTTAAGATATGGTTGTAGCAAATTGCATGAGTTTGTAACTATTATGTGCACAGGTTCGATCTATTGTACGGTTCAAATGCCATGAACCGGACAGGACCGGCATGGTTCCTTTGGTTTTCCGGTCGAACCGGCCAGTCCGGTCTGGTTTTTTACATTTGCTGCTGATGTGCTTATGTTGTTTAGTGTGACATCATAACATGTTCAAGGTTTTGATTTATAGGATACTGGATGCAGTGAAATTTGATTTACCTTTAGAGTCGGTTTTGAAATATCTGCGTATTAATGAAATTTATCTTATGGCATTTGTCCCAGCAGAAATTCCTATGGTCGCAGATGGTGAATTCGCCGTTAGGATGGAGTTCAGTTCCAGAGAAGCTGTTATTAAGGCGGTTAAGGAGTATACCATACGACGAAGCGTAGACTACCGGGTATATGAGTCTGAGCCGTTGACATTTTATGCCATGTGTACACAGTATGGGTCAGGGTGTGATTGGCTTATCAGGGTTAGCTTGATCAGCAGGAAGTACTGTTGGGTTATAAGGAGGTATAATGGTAGCCACACCTGTACCACCGCCACCATTTCACAGGATCATTCGAAGCTGGACTCTATCACAATTGCAGAAGCAATAAAGCCACTGGTTGAAGTTGACCCCTCCTTAAAGGTAAAATCGGTTATAGTAGAAGTGCAATCGAAATTCAACTACACCGTCAGTTATCGGAAAGCATGGTTGGCTAAGCAGAGGGCAGTAGAAAAAATATTTGGAGGTTGGGAAGTATCGTATGAAGCCTTGCCTATATGGTTTGAGGCCATGTGTCACAAGGAGCCATCAGCTGTTGTCCATTTTGGGACTATGCCTGCATATCAAGGCGATGACTTGGTGGGTGATATTCGGGTATTGCATCGTGTATTTTGCAGTTATTACCCTTGTATTAGGGCATTCAGACATTATAAGCCAGTTGTCCAGGTGGATGAGACTCACTTGTACGGAAAGTATAAGGGTTGTCTGCTTGTGGCAGTTTCACAGGATGGCAACAACAATATAGTCCCGATTGCGTTTGCTATTGTTGAGGGAGAGACTTCTGATACATGGCATTTTTTCCTAAGTAACCTCCGTCAACATGTTGTTACTCGGGATGGAGTGGGTCTAATATCTGACAGGCACGAGTCCATCAATGCAGCTGTGGAACGTAGTAACGGAGCTTGGTCACCTCCTAGAGCTTTTCATATGTTTTGCATCAAGCATATAGAGTCGAATTTTCTGAGAAAGTTCAAGGCACCGTACCTCCAAAAATTGGTCGTTAACATTGGTAAACATTTACTAAATTTAATCAAATTATTAATAAATGTGCCTTAAATAAATCTATTGATCTCAATTACTTTGCTTTCTACATGCTGTGATCTGCTAGGATATTCCAAGACGATGCGAGAGTACGAAGTGCGTTACCAGCGGTTAAGGGACCGCGGCGAGGCGTACACAAACTGGTTAAACCGAATTCCTCGCGAACAGTACGCATTGGCCTTTGATGGCGGGTACCGATGGGGTCACATGACGACGAATCTAGTGGAGTACATCAACTCAGTATTGAAGGGTGCCCGCAATCTACCCATTACTGCTCTTGTGAAGGCAACTTTCTATAGGCTAAATGAGTTGTTCACCCGTAAAAGAGCGGAGGCGGAAGCCCGGATCAATGCTGGCTATGTGTTTTCTGAGATAGTGACATCGAAGTTGCATGCAAACCAAATTACATCAGGAAATATACAGGTTAGTTGCTTTGACCAGCAGAATGAGGTCTTTGAGGTTCGTGAGATGCCAAGTGGGCAAGAGTTTGCAGTTGATCTACGTAGCCGTCGATGTGACTGTGGTGAGTTCCAGGTGGACCGGATCCCTTGTCGACATGTGTTCGCATGTTGTGCCAACCAGCGACTGGATTGGCGACTGTATGTTCATGATGTGTATAAGATGGATCAAGTGCGGCGGGTGTACCGTGCACGGTTTCGGCCACTAGGTAATCCCACTACATGGCCTGCTTACAACGGACCTCGGTTCATACCGAATCCGTACCTGCGACGGGTGACGAAAGGTCGCCCCAGGATGACGCGTTTTCTAAATGAGATGGACACGAGGATGTTACGTCGTCCTAGGCGATGTACTCTATGTGGTGCTGAGGGACATAGTCGAAGCAGATGTCATCGTTCAGTTGGTTCAAATACCAACAGAGAAGCCCCCTAGGTTCACAGTTTTAATATGATATTGTATAATAAAACCTGAATGAGCAAACTGAGGTAACATGACCTGCTATATGTAACCTTATAATTGATGACATTCTAGTATTATAACATATCTGTAGCATTATATAATATGATGGTTAGTACATCAATTGATAAATATCTGTAGGATCATATTAAGCTTTTATGAGACATTATTACATACTCCACATGGCTAATACATCAATAACGTCCAACACATATAAAGTACTCTATACAAAGTCCAATACATGGAAATTAGTCTAAACGGAAAAATAAATTCATCAGTACATAATGTCTAACCAATACAAATAACTCTAAACATTACATAAAGTCATCAGTACATAATGTTTAACAAATACAAATAACTCTAAACAAAAGGAAACAACTATTTTCTCATTTTTCACTTCACATCTTTCACAAAGTTCTTGCATTTCTTGGCCGCTTTTTTGAAGACAGAAGGGGTGAAACGATTAGTACTCCGACGTGGCGGATCAATCTTCAGATTGTAGCCTTTGACGTTGTCATCTGGACTACGTGCCTGACCTGTAAACATTTTTGAATAAACAAGTATGTGCAGCAAATTACATATTCAAATACCAACATAAATACCACAAATCAAGAAGCAAAATGAAATAAGAGATGCCATTTATGCAAAGAAAGTAAATAAGTCATCGAATATGTAAAGAAAAATAGTTAACATAATACCATCATTACGAGATTCTTCATCCTCATCGAACTCTTCAATTTCATCCTCCTCATCATCGCCCTCTTCATCCGGGTTATCTACTATATATGCATCGGTTTCTTGTTCGAGTGCGTTAGTATCTTCTTCAATGAGTCCCATGTTACATCGGTTAGGATTTTGATTATTCAAAACTCCTCGTCCACCCTCACTCCTACTAGAGTCGACAGATACGAAGCCTCCAGATGCAACGGATGAGGTATGGCCTGGATACCTTGCATCCAACGAATACCTGCCAGGCATGAACTCCGGCTGATGGCCATATTGGGAATGTGAAGCATCTGCAGACATGAACCCAAGCAACTGGCTAAAAGAAGTTCCATCACCTATTTCAAACTGTGACATACCCCAATATTGTTGCTGTACTGGAAATGATGGGGTGAACTGTGTCTGAGGTAGATACTGAGTTGAGGACTAAGGTTGTTCTTATGGAGGCGGAATTGGAGGTGATATATGTTGCTCCTGCTCTTCATTGTCCTCATCCATATCCTGACCACCCTCATTGGTATCTTCATTACCCTCATACATATCCTCATTGCCCACATCCAGATCCTGGTTACCTTCATCATTCTCTTCACCCACAAGATTCGACAAGGCTAAGCGGTCCCCATATTTTGATCGGTACCAGTTCAGGTAGGTATCCAACGGATGCTGTGAAGGCATGGGAAGTTCAGAAAGAACGTAGTGATACCTGTTTGTCCAATGCATAACCCAATTTGAATGAGTCGGTGTCGTGGCCCAATTAAGGTTTTTAGGTCCAGTCAGAATCTCTCCATGAGCCTTATCCAAATTCTATTCCTGAGAAGGTACTCCCTGAACGAAACCAAACTGTCGCCTGACCCTATCGGTGGCATGCCACTCGGTACATTCAAACGACACCAATGGAACTGTAACGCTCCAGACAACTGACTGCATGTATATTTCAGCAGGAATTATGTTTGGATCCACACGATCCACAGCATAGGCAACCCAGACAAACTGAAAAAATAAAGAAAACTCATGATTACAACCCACAATTCAAATATCTAACACAATGACTTATAGTTTTGTCGAAGCCGAATATTCCCAAAAGTTAATACTTATTTAATTAAAACACACCTGGCCTTCCTGAAGTTCATCAAAGGCCTTCCTAAAGTGAGCTAGCTTCAGATATCTATATCGTCGGTCACCACGCTCCCAGTTACGCCACCTAATACGATGTCCTCAATTAGCTCAACTGAATCTTAAATATCAAGAAATGGATACATTGTAACATAATATTACCTGTTTGCTAGTGGAAAACTGCGGGGTTCTCTAGGAAGCGGCGATAGATATGGCAATCGGATCCAAGCCCAACAGAGCAGAAGTGTTAGTGAACCATCTATTTCCTTACAGTTATAACGAGATGCCCTGTATAACGCCCTGTAAAGGTGTGCTAGGCATGCCGAACCCCAACTATACTGTCCAATATTGACAAAATCACGAAGTAAGGGTAGAAATTTCCAGTGCACACCTGCCCCAGACTTATCCCCAAACAGTATCGTCCCAATCAGCAACATAATGTGACACCTCACATACCTAGTAATTAATGACAATGTAGTATTATAACATCTCTGTAGCATTATATAATACGATGGTTAATACATTAATAGAAAAATATCTAATGTAGCATATTAGCCTATTATGAGACAACATTACATAGTCCACATGACTAATACATTAATAAGTTCAGTAACATAATATGACACGTCACATACCTCTGTATACTGATTTCATCATTCAATTTTAAATTCTCTTTTAGATTCCGAAGCCTTGTTAGTTTTATGCAGCTTGATCTACAGTCCTCTCTACGAGGTGCAACCCCAAATTGAAGCAGACACTCCGCCTCCATGGCTTCAAAACTACTCATTGTCATCCCTGTGATTGGAAGACCATCTGTGGGAAGACCAAGTAGTAGAGACACATCTTCAAGAGTCACGGAACATTCACCAATGGGAAGGTGAAACGTATGTGTGTCTGGGTGCCAACGTTCGATTAGAGCATTTACCAATGCTTTCTGACACTGAACTATCCCAATCTGAGACACATGATAGAACCCAGTAATTCGTAAATGCTCCTCCACCCTATCGTTGTACCGATCCGGAAGAACCGGGTGGTTACATGTCAACATTCTTAATTTCTACAAAAAAACATAACAAATTACTAGTCATATAATTAACAGTTACTAACTTACCATCATCAATCATTTCACTAAATCCTTATATAACTAATTCTTTTAACTTCTAAAATTATTTAATTAATCCTTAAAATTATTCATAATTACAAATAAAATTCATGACCTATACATTTATTCTTAATGAATATTCTCAACAATATTACAATAATTTAAATATTATCTAATACTAATTACTCATTTGTTAAACATATTTTTTCCTCAATATTAAAAATTATTCACAATCAGTATATGCCATCATGAACAATTCTACAAAATATTAACATTCATATTCTAAAAACTATAAACATTGTCATAATAAAAAAGATAGCATGGCTTAATTAAAATAATCCTATTAATCATTGAACATTAACATTTTCTCACTCACAATAACAATAACAATAATATTAACATTTAAATTCTTCTATAACATTTTCTCACTCACAATAACATTTAATTTGGTTATATTTATTTTAAATAATAATTATAATACAAAATATTAAAAAAACCCAAACAAAAAATTCCGTCCTCTATTAAACTAGATACCTAACAGTCATCCGTTTACATTTTAAAATGTAACGACCAACAAAATAATAATAATTATATTACTAACAATAATATTTACCATTAAAAATTAATTATAAAAAATCTAAAAAATTTAAAAATGTCATATAAATACGGGAAAATACTAACAATCAGCATTTTATTTATATATCTAATTTGCATTTCTAATAATAATAACAATAAGAAGTAAATAGTTTACCATATAAAATATTAAAAAATTCCACAAAAAATTAACATCTTCTATTAAACTAAAAACCTAACAATAGCAACAGTCATCTGTTTACATTTTAAATTTACCATCTAACAAAATAATAACAATTCTACCACTAAAAATAACTTAAAAAATTTAAAAAAATTCTAATAAACCCTACACAATACTAATATTTATTTTACTTATATTTCTAACTTGCACTTCTAGTAATAACAACCAAAAGAAGTAAATAGTTTACAATAATAATTTTAAGTATAAAAAATTTAAAAATATTTAAAAAAAACTTACATAATCAGAATGACTGAGATAATGCATAATATGAAACTCAAGTCGATCAACATCCTTAATTTTATTTTTCTTTGGCATGCTTTTAATTCTTCTACCATGCAAAGCTCAGAGGTGGGAGAGGAAGAAGAAAGGGGCTCCAAGCTGAAAATGAAGTGTGGGAGAGTGATGTTCTCGGATGGTGAGAGGAGTGAATGAGTAAGTGTCTTGTTTCAGGGGACCGTTTGGGGAGCTGTTGCAACGCAACGCGTGTCCTTCCCTTCAGTAATCGGACCGTGCGTGTGCTCTCCACCAAAATCGGACGGTCCGTGTGGTTTGTTGAACTCGGAGGGTCCGAGTTGTGCAACCCCTGACACCACAGTCTCGTCCAGCCCCTCCCTCCCCCATAATGCCGTCCAACTCCACTCGAGCTCCAATAACGAAAATAAAAAGCGTCGCATGGATCAGTATTAGGTTGGTAAATTATTAAATATCCAATATTATGTTAGTATTGCTACACGTACAAGTCTTTTTAGCATACAAGTCACTTACATAACGCGCATAAAATTATGTTTCTTTCTCTTTATATCTTGCGTTCTTCCTCCTCATCTTCCTTCTTCTTCTTCTTCTTCTTCTTTGCGTTTTTCCTTCTTTTTCTTTGCGTGTTTCACCTTTATTGTCATTTTTTTATTACTGTTGATATTGCTGGATTTTTTTCTCTCTTCCTCTTTCTATTGATTTAAAGTAGCGATGTATGTAAATTCAATAGTCAATAAGTTTAAAAAATTAGAAATGTATTATTATTGATGAGTATGACTATCTTTGTTGTTGCGTTTGTTTCTCCTTCTTTGCGTTTGAATAATCTGAGCTCCTGTTTCCTTAGCCTTCATCTGGGGCAATAAGTAGGCATTTCAATGTTGGTTCCAAGCTCCCCTGGCCTGTCCGTAGCATCTTGAAAAGAATTTTAAAATGTGAAGATCTCAGATGGTTAAGGAAAATATCATTGTGGCAATTTTTCTTATAATTTAGGTATAGATACTAGTGTTATTTGTGGGAAATGCTTAAGTTGGTTCTGAATTCATGCAAAAGGATTTTTGAGGAACGGCTTTACTTTTATGTTTGGACATTTTCAATTTTCTTCAAGATTTAATGTCTGTACAATTTTTAACTAAATAATGCAATGAAATTTTCTCTTTGAAATCTCCTAGAGAAAACCTCTTCTCCCCTGTTTTTCTTTGTGCATCAAAGTGGGAAGTGGGAACTAATAACATTGATCGAAGCCCCGGATCTTCCTTTTTTAGATCTCAAGCATTTTGGATTGCAATGTCAACATGCTAAGTTGCATGACATTAATATATTCCTTTTTAAGGTGAATTACATTGGTTATTCATTATCATTTAGCTTCTCAATAATGCTTCTTGATAAATGGTAATAAAAGCCAGAATAAAGTGGACATCCTTTGATGAAACTATCTTCGTGACCATGTATCATATTGGTCTGTGGTTTCTTAAATCCTAACAAGAATCTTAGAAGTAACGCTGGGTAGATTTTGTGTCATTGATGATCTTCCATGCTGTATTTATTTAAATTTTCACGTAAAATTTATAATTCTCCTTAGTTCTATAGAAAATATTTCATTTAAATTATAAGAAAAATGATAAATAAATATATTAATGCATTTAACTTTGACTTCACGTTGGGACGATTATATTGAACTAAATGAAACTTTTTTTGGATTCAAATAGAATATTTTAAACTTTAAGGATTAAAACATGATTACGCCCAAACATATAGGGCCAATTAGTACTTTACCCTATTTTTAATTAAAAAGTGACATTAGAACACTTGTTAATAAGACAATTTAAAAGATTTTTCTTTTAGTCATTTTGCATTTAATAAAATTATGTAATAACCTTCTAAAACACTAAAAAAATATGTTGCAAGTATATAAATTTAATTTAATTTCCACTGTAACATAAAAATAAATAAATAATATTATCATAGAAAGATGTCACAAATACTTACCCAATGATAGTGCATGGAAAGAAGAACGATAATTTTTCAGAACCAAATAATTAAAAAAACAAAAATGGCAATTTTTAGTATGCAGCAGGAAAAAAGTTGAAAGATAATGGACGTTGTGTTGTCTTGTCTAGTCTCTTCCATTCTATGAAGCAATATGCATGCAACATGTTGATGTATTCCCCTACGTTCGCGCAATTCCTCTAGTTCCCCGCATTTTATTTCTCAACGTTAAAAAATAGCCCCTACCACATCATCACCACCATTTTTCCCATTCTCTCCTACTCCCTTGCCTTCCCCCAATAATCCTCATTCCCTTCTTCTTCTTCCTCCTCCTCCTCCTCTTAGCTTCTTCTCTACCATATCAAACTAATCCCATTTCTCTCTCAATATCGCTCCATTGCTTCATCAGTAACTATACTCCCGGTGCATAAGGTTGGCCAGCGGAATCCGTTAACCCCGGAATCCGCCATGGAAGATGTATAGAATAATTTCGACGCCGGCGTCAAAGTTCCGCCAGTTCGGGCGACTCCGATCAAGAACTAGAAACACCGCCAACTCTGACGAGGAGAACGCATTCCAGATCCTATGGCGCTACCAGATCCTAGACCCGGACAGCGACATAGTTGCGTATTGGAACAGGGTGTTCCTCGTGGCAAGTCTCCTCGCTCTCTTCGTGGACCCTCTTTACTTCTTCCTCCCCACGGTGGGTGGCACCGCTTGCCTCAAGGCGGACCCCAGACTCAGCATCATCGTCACCATTATGCGAACCTTTGCCGATCTCTTCTACATCCTCCACATGGTCTTGAAGTTCCGCACCGCCTTCGTCGCCCCCAATTCTAGAGTCTTCGGCCGTGGTGACCTTGTCATGGACCCTCACGAAATCGCCATGCGCTACTTGAAGTCCGATTTTGTAATCGACCTTGCCGCCACTATTCCTCTGCCCCAGGCATGTCAATTTTCTTTTTCCTTTATAATATAACCCATGCTAACGACTTTTCAGAGCTTAACTTATTTTCTTTTGGTCACACAATGCAGATTGTGATTTGGTTGGTGATTCCAGCAAGTAGTTCTTCAACAACGGATCATGCCAACAACACTCTTGCACTCTTTGTTCTAATTCAGTATATTCCCAGGCTCTTTCTTATCTTCCCTTTGAACCAGCGTATTACGAAAACCACTGGCGTTATTGCCAAAACCCCCTGGATTGCAGCCGCATACAATCTTCTTCTCTACATGCTAGCTAGTCATGTAAGATCACCAGTGAAATGATTAAAGCATGCACCTCTTTCTTTTTGATAATTTAATAATTTTGTTGTTGAAACATGAAATGTGAAACAGATTACAGGAGCAACGTGGTATCTGTCCTCAATTGGGAGACAATTCAACTGCTGGAAAGCAGAGTGCGAAAGAGAGAATAGATCAAAAACCATAACTTGCTTGCCTACTTTTCTTGATTGTAACAGTGTGAGTTTACCTGCAAGGCAACACTGGCTAAATGTCACTCAAGTTATTAACAGATGCGATCCCAAGGCCAAGCTCAACGTCAAGTATAAGTTTGGCATGTTTGCAGATGCTTTTCTCAATGACGTTGTTACTACTAACTTTGTGGAAAGATACTTCTATTGTCTTTGGTGGGGATTAAGAAATTTAAGGTATGCTGCTGCTATATTTTACTACTATTGCAAACTCAAGTTTATATCAACCAAAATGCTAAAACATAACTCATTTTGTTATACAAGGATCCATAAAAGTGTATTTATGTGGATGAAAATGTCTAAATTCTAGTATTTGTCTTTGTAGCAAAAATCTTTTGAAGTTTAACAATTTTTGCTAATGATTATCACTTTTAACTTTCAGTCTGTCCTTTTTTTTTTTTCCTTAGCTCGTATGGACAGAATTTGGACACAACCACATACTTCCCAGAGACATTTTTCTGCATCTTCTTATGTCTTGCTGGATTAATTCTCTTCTGTCTTTTGATTGGAAACATGCAGGTAACAAAACCATCCGGTTTTTCATGCATTCTTTATTAGTCCATATATATTTTTCGCTACCTGAAAATAAGATGCAAGTTTTTTTGTGCTCCATTGTTTAGACATACTTGCAATCAATGTCAGTTAGACTTGAAGAATGGAGGATTAGGAAGAATGACACTGAGCAATGGATGAGACATCGCCAATTGCCTCCAGACTTGCAGGAACGCGTTCGTCGCTTTGTTCAGTATAAATGGCTTGCCACCAGAGGAGTGAATGAAGAGTCCATACTACTTGATCTACCTTTGGATCTCCGTCGTGAAATTCAACACCACTTGTGCCTTTCTCTTGTTCGACGTGTATGTATTTTCTCTTTTCTCAACCAATGTGTGTCATACATAGTATACAGAGTAAGATTTTGTTTTAATTTGTATCCACAGGTCCCTTTCTTCTCACAAATGGATGACCAGCTCCTTGATGCAATCTGTGAACGGCTGGTGTCATCATTAAGCACAGAAGGCACATATATATTCCGAGAGGGAGATCCGGTCGACGAAATGTTGTTCATAATAAGAGGACAATTGGAGAGCTCCACAACCAATGGAGGAAGGTCTGGTTTCTACAATTCCATCACACTTAGGCCTGGCGACTTTTGCGGCGAGGAGCTGTTGACATGGGCCTTAATGCCAAATTCCACCCTCAACCTGCCTTCCTCTACTCGAACTGTAAAAGCTTTATCAGAAGTCGAAGCTTTCGCGTTGGAAGCAGAGGATCTAAAGTTCGTGGCAAGTCAATTCAAGCGGCTTCATAGCAAGAAACTCCAGCACGCGTTTAGGTACTACTCCCAGCAATGGAGGACATGGGCTTCTTGTTTCATACAGGCGGCATGGCGAAAGTATCAGAAGAGGAAAGCGGCGAGGGAGTTGTCTTTGAAGGAGGGACACTTTTACATGTCTCTCCCTGAGAAGGACAGAGAAATGGATCAAAGTGGAGGATCATCATCATCTCCAGGGAATGTGAGAAAGGTTCAGAACATTAGTACAACCATTTTGGCTTCAAGGTTTGCGGCTAATACAAGGAAAGCTAAGCTTCGTGGCAGTGATCCTGTGCCACAGTTGTTCAAGCCTGATGAACCTGACTTCTCTGTAGATCGTGAGGAAGTTTAGGTTAGATTTGGATTTTATCTTTGAGTTAGAAGAAAGATATCTATTTCAATCTCCACAACCAAAAAGGTTTTTGTTTTTTCTCAAAGATTCTAAGTATCCAAACACAGCTAGCAATAGCATGTGCTGAAAAAAAAAAGGAAAAAGAAAAAGAAAAGACAGAGTTTTAACTTGATTCTATATAGGAAGTTTTATGACTTGGATATATAGAAGGTATATACAAATAGATTAGTATCCGTGATCAAAATTCACAATCCTAGTTCTTTGTCTTGAATGATGAATCTAGTTGCATCTTCTTCATAACATATTGGCGTTAGGTCACTAGACACCAGCCAGAAACATGAATGCACTTAGACTATGTATCATATTGATTCTTTTGTTGCCATATCATCATACTTGGACATGAAAATTTTGGTTTATTTCTACATTTGTCAGAAGCTTTTTAGCGATGCTTGTAAGATTTTTTAGTAAAGTTCATTATATTAATTGTAGACAGTAGTGTTGTAGAATATATAAAATTCACTTTGTAAATTATCAACCGAAGTATAAGAATGTAGAGATTTGCATAAGCCTTAAAAGGACTATGTTAAACTATACTAAAAGTTACATGGTCTACAAATAAACGTAGATTTGGTTTAATTTGCATAATCATGACGTTTTTGAAGTTGAGAAATTATCCTAAAGGGTGTTCTCTGGAAGTAAGCGCTTGAATATGGTTCAAATAAAAAATAAACTTACATGTTATTGGATCATTTAGATGTAAGGTAGTTTAAAGGAGAATTTATCTTCATAGGACTTGATTGAATGAGGTAAAGTACATGTGATGAAGGGTGTCAGCGGGCTAAGAAGCATATGAAGAGAAGCCACAAAAGTTGTCATGGCAAATTTCCCTGGCCTTTCAATTTGTAGTAGTAACGTAGACTCGTAACTTAGTTGAATAGAAAGTCTTTAGAATTTGAACATTAAATGTGTTAAACAAGTTTGAGACATAGATTGACATCACCTTCTTTCTGTTCATCACCGTCTTCCTAGTGCATTCGTTCAGTTAAGGAACTTAGAATTATCTGTACCGCTGGAGTTCCTTTCCTACCCAATATATAGTAGCTATATATCACTGTTCTTTCGCCGCCTAATTGCTTATCTCAAATCAACCACATATCCACATTAGTGACCATGTACTAAATAAATAAATAGACATCGTATAGGAGAAAATAGAATCGTAATAACGTAGAAATATATGTTAAATACATACTATTTTAGTGTTTCTATTTAACCATTTAATTTTGTAAGATCTAATGCAAGAAAAAAAAAAAATTCAAACGTTTTTAAAATAAGACTGCACCTGCACATACTGTTTAGGCTATAAATAATAAAAATACACAGTGTTGCAATAAATCAATAAACAGAATTATGTTAGTGGAAATGTGGAATACATACATTCACCTGCAACTGTAAATTGGCATCACCATCTTTTGTTCATCACCAGCTTCTACCTTATGCATTTCCTTCCTACCCAACAATGGCAGCATCATTGCTGCTGTCCTTTTAATTTTCATGCTTCCAGCAGCTAATTACTGCGCCTATCACAAATCAACCATGCATCCATATAGATAACCTCTCGAACTTAATACCATCCCTTCCTAATTCCTTCTTTTGGCCAGGTAGAACTACGTACTGTTTGATTGAATTTCACTCTTTGTTAGCAATAACTTAGCTATTTTGGATAAATTAGAACGTTTAGAGGTTGGTTTGTTCAAGTCACTAAAATTTTTTATTAAGGTCATAAAGATGTAAAAAATAATTCTTCTATCAATAATATCGACATAAATAGATTTTTTTTTCTTTAACACACTAAAAATAATATAAAACTAATAAAAAATGTAAATATATTAAATAATTTGTGTATAAAAAATGTATAATAAAATAAATAAAAAGTAAATCATATAGAAAAAATATAAATAGATAATAAATATATTAAATAATGTAAATAACAGATATATTAAAAGTTTAATTTATTAGATATACAAATAAATTATTTTATTATTAAAATTTAGGTGAATAATTTAGCCTGTCTGTTGTTAATGTTGTCCCCTCATATATTTTGTTCTACTTCTTTCGGCATAACTCATGAATGAGATGGTCCAAAGCTGACCAAGAGGAACCACCCTCCTGAACAGCCATCCTAGCCAACCGAGCCAACACCTTAACATTCTGACGTAACTGAATCCCTCTCTCCCCTTCCATCAACTCCTTCACACACTTGCTCACCCCTTCTCTTTTCACAGACCCCCTCACCTTCCCATCACACGTCTCCATTCTAATCCCCACCTTCAACTCCTCCTCCACCATCCTCGCGTTCACGTGCTGCTCCGCCATCATCGGCCACGCTACCATCGGAACCCCGCCGCACACGCTCTCCACCACCGAGTTCCACCCGCAGTGGCTCACATACCCACCCACTCTCTCATCATTCAGTATCTCCCGTTGATCCACCCACTCTCTCACCGCCATCCCTCTCCCTTCAACCCTCTCTTCGAACCCCTTTGGTAGAACCCAATCCTTCTTTCTTATCACCCACAAGAAACTCACCATGGATTCTTCCAATCCCATCGCTATCTCCTCCAACTCTTCATTCGAAACCTCCGCCTGTGACCCAAAAGCCACGTACAAAACAGAGAACTTCTTTTTCTGATGCAGCCACGTCATCCATTTCGGTTCCTTCGTACCCGAAAAACTACCCACGTCATCAGCGAGGCACAACGGACCAACGCACCAATACTTATGAGAAGTATTCGTGGTTTTCAAATAGTCAACGAAGAGAGGCTCTAGTTCGTAGAAACTGTTGACCACAGTGCCGTAGCTGTTGACCGAGGCTCCAACCGATTTCACGTTGAACTCGTAAGGGATACTCCCTGGTTCGGCGTTTCTGGAACTTGGCTCCAAGTCTTCCTTGCAGATTTTGATCCATGGAAACCGAGTCAACTCGACTAACTCGTCGTCAGGTTGGGGCCCACGGAATATTCCTTGCATCTCTGCTTCCCTAAAGACGCTGACGCTATAACAGCTCATGCCGAAGAAGACGAGCCTCGGGATGTGGAATTTGTTGGCGGATTGTAGGGTCCACCAGAGAAACCCGTCGGTGACCATGAAGCTGACACGTGGCAGGGTCTCGAGGGCTTGCTCGAAGTGCGGTTGGATGGAGGCGGTGGCCATGGCGAACTCGAAGAAGAGGGACATGGATGGGAGCTTGTCCGTGCTCTCTATTCCGGGCGGGATGTCGTTGTTGGTGGTGGAGACTGTGAACGGGAGCGTGACGATGGAGGCGGCGGTTCCGGAAAGAGAGTCGGCAATGAAGGGGCGGTTAGCGGTGGTGGTGAAGAGGGTGACGGAGAAATTGCGGCGGAGGAGGAGGCGGGCAAAGTGGAGGAGGGGGATGGTGTGGCCTTTGGACATGAATGGGAATAGAAGTGCGTGGAAGGAACTGTTGAATTCTTCGGAGGGGATTGAACCCATTTCTTGTTTGCTGCGTTTTGTTTTCTTTACACTAGTTTTTTTAGTGTGGGGATGGTAGTTAGGAACTTGCTTTGTGGCATGTGCACTTGAAGTTGCGGTATTTGAACATACTTATCCCTGAAATTAATTCACTAGTGCTTCCGAACACAGTTAAAGTTTGAGTAGAATATTCTGATTTCAGTATTTTTCTTAGAAATGCTAAATTGTCAAGTAGATTTTGTTTAAGTAATTAGTTATTAATATTTAAAAGTATAAATTAAAAGAATTAAATTGATAATTAAAATAATTATTAAAATAAAATATTTTATAATTAAGTGATTTATCCAACTAAGTTGTATAATTATTTTTAACATTCACAGGCACTTCTTTTCTAATATACTGTTTTTTTTATTATTATTGTCATCACTATTACACTATTAGAGCCTGCCACCTTCTTCTTTCTTTTTATTTGGATTTTTTTTTTCTCTATCATCATCGTCATCGTTAGAGAGTGAAACAAAAAAATTATTAGAAAATAAAATAAAAAAAATAAATAAAAAAATGTAAAAAAAGAAAAAACAACACTAGAAGATAAAAAAGAGAAAGAAGAAGAATTTTAAATTATGCAAAATTTATTAAAAAAATAACATTAAAATTTGTTTAACAATAACATAGATATCTTAGTTTTGACATAAAAATTTCAGTCTCACTTTAAACAAATTTCGGTGTTATTTTTATTTTTAACAATAATTCAATCCAATAAGTGTGAATTTACAATCATTTAACTAAATAAGATTGTAATACATGTTTATTCAAGTCTAATATGAGAAGCAATATATACTCCAAAAAAAGAGGTAAAAACAAAAGAAAAGAAAGAATGAAAAAAGAATAAGAAACAGAAAAAATACAGCATTAAAGAAGAGATTTCTGTATTTTATAGCAAAATTTTGATATTAAAATAATGAAATTTTGGTGCTATTTTTGTTTATGGCAAGAATTCAATCCAATAAATGTGTTAAAAAAATTTGTGTCATAATAAAAAAAATTGGTTTTATTTTTTAATAAATTCTACATAATTTAAAACTCCTCCTCCCCTTCTTCTTCTTCATTATTATCTTCATCTTTTTTTTTCCAATTTCTTATAATTCTTTTTCTTTATTCTCATAATAAGAATGAAAAAAAAACAAACAAAAAAAGATATATATAATATTGCAAAAATTATCAAGAAGAAAAAGAACACGAAAAAAAAGAAAAAACGTAAAAAAAAAGAAGAATGTAAAGAAGCATAGCGTGTTCGCACGCACTAATAATAAAGCTGGTTTTTGTTTGGTTTGAACCAATTTAATTAAATTTAATTGTCAAAAAGATTTGAATATATAACATCACTCTATTAAAAATAATAAATTTCAGAGATTGTTTAGTATTTTTTTGTTTTATGATTTTTAAAATAATTCAAAAAATTGTAAAAATAAAAATAAAGGAAAACTCGAATCATAATTTTAGAGTTGGTTTATATTTTTATTTTGATATTTTTAATTTAGAATTTTGTTAATAAAAATTAAAAGATATTAAATTTAAAAACAAAAACAAAATATACCCGTATTCTGCGAGAATGTTCTTACATCTTCGGTGTAGCAACTAGCTACACTGTTTCATGATGACAACATGAGAAATTACAATTTCATAAACAAATAAATAGTAAAATTGAGTACAAATTACATTTTTTTTCTAAAAAAGAATTATAAATTATATATGTTAAATTATATTGATACTGGTATTAGATAGACAATTAAATATATATTTTTAGTGCAAATTTAATATAAAAAATGTAAAATATTATCATAAGAAAAATATTAGATAATTAATATTTTTTTTATTTGTTTTACATTTGAGTAACACCAACCAGCTTCTCATTTCTTTTCCTCATGGGAATATGAAAAAGAAAAATTGTGCACAACTTATTTTCTTATTAATTTGGTTATTTATAAGATGAATTTAATTTTGATGCATTAATAGTATATTCGTTTTTTAATAATTATTTACATGATCAAAATAAAAAATAATTATTTTTGTTAATATATTATATATTTAAATACACATTTAAAATTATATTAGATTAATAATACATTAAAATTAAATTCTCGTAATATTTTTACTTAAGACGACTTCTTCAATATGTAGGATATTTATTATATTAACTATATCATATTTATTATTAAGAAAATTATATGGTACAGATCTAAATCTGTACAGATTTAAAGATTTAAAGATGTGGCAAAATCTAAACCACACATCCTAAAGCTATACTTTTCACTCAAAACCGTAACTCTTCACAAAGAAAAGCGTCACCTAATGGAAAAAAGTAAATTAGAAGATTTAAGAGAAGAAATAATTAAGTTATCAAAATTAATAGATCAAAAATTAATGATTTTAACTAATGTTAATTGTAATGACACCGAATTCTTAAAATCAATACAAAATGATTTTTCTCAAAATCTTTATTTTACTATAAGTTTTATTGAAGGACTTCAAAAACCTGAAAAAACTTATTTTTCACATGGAATTTCTAAAAAATGTTACCATGGAAATGATTCCCCACATCTTTATCATATCTTCAACCCACAATTAAATTATATAGTAGATATGCTTGAAGAAATATTAGTATCCATAAAATTTCAAAGAAATAAGGAAAAAGAGAATCCCAAAGAAGAAAAATTTCAAAATATAATCAACATAACAGACTTAAAAGTAAAACCACCATTGAAATTATGAATATTGAAGAAAAATTAGAAGAAGTTACAATGCTTTTTAAACAATTAAAAATGGCTCAAGAAAATAATATTATTGAACATAGTTTTCAAATAGAAGAAGAATTAGTAAATTCCGAAAACATAGAAAATGAAGAACACATTCTAGATTATTCAAGTGACGAAGAACCAGCAATTCCAATACAAGTAAAAAATGAAGCTGAAACATCTAAGGATAATCAATCTCAATTTAAATGGGAAACAGGTTTTGATAATTATGCCTTTAAAAAAGGTTTTATAAATAAAGATTCAAAATATACAAAAATATCATCAAAATACATCCCTAAAATCCAGGAAATGGAAGGAGATAGAATGCTCGATTTAGACTGTAAAAAGAATGAAAAAGAAATTTTCGAAAACTGGTTGAATTCCTTCTTATTAGAAGCATTTACTAATCCAAAACTTAGTGAATTGTCTGGAAGAGACATTTGGAATTACATAGGGTTTCATACTAAAAGAACTATAAGAGATTATATGACATCAATAGAAAACCAAATAATAGAAGAATTAGAAACAAAAACATCAGCTTATGATAAGATATTATATATAATGATGATTCTATATAAAGAATTTTTTGGAAAAAATATTATAGATCATAGACAAGAAGTCTATAATAAAGAATATCAAGAAGCAAAAAATCATTTAGCTAATATTCAGATATATGATTTATGTAATGTGGAGTCTTATATATGTGAATATAGAATACATTATTACAAATTAAAAGAAGAAGATAAAAATCATTATCTTAGTATGTATGTAACAAAACTTCCATATCCTGCTAATGAATTTATAATGGGAAGATTTATAAGAGAAATAAATAGAAGAACAATAGAAAATAATTTTGGTGGAGCAACCTCTGCAATAAGAGAGAAAATAAAAGAACGTTGTATGCAAGAAGCAACTCAAAAAAGATTTGCAAATATAATTAAAATTTGCTGTCAAGATAATGAGGAGATACCTCAAAAATATGGTCTTAATAAAAATTTTCAAAGAAAAAGAAAATATCAATTTAGAAAAAGAAAATACTATCCAAACTGGAGAAAAAAGAGATATTTTAGAAAGAAAAATAACAATAAAAATAAAAGACAAAGAAATAACTATTGCCCGGATAAAAAAGAAAATTGTAAATGTTGGTATTGCCAAGAAGAAGGACACTATGCAAATGAATGCCCGAAAAAGAAGGATAAAAAGGATCTTACTAAACAAATAGAAATTGCTAAGTCTTGTTTCATGGAACCATTAGAAGAATCTGATGACAACTTAGACTATATTTTTGAATATGTCTCGGAAACAGACTCAGAGACTGAGTAATAATGCTACATTTATTACTATAAAAATAACAGAAAAGTTTATAAATGCTTTCATAGATTCTGGAGCAACACAATGCTTTGCTAGTTCAAATATAAAACTTGATTGGAAAAAATTAAAGAAACCATTAAGAGTTAGAATAGCTGACAAATCAATACATAAAATTGACCAAAAAGCAGAGATGGTTAAAATTTTTATTCAAAATTATAGGTTCATTGTTCCATCAATATATATGTTAGATTCTGGAATGGATTTTATTATAGGAAATAACTTTTTAAAGCTATATCATCCATTCATTCAAGAATTAACATATATAGTTTTAAGAGCTCCACACGATTCTTCAATAAATCAAAAATCAAAACGAATAAAAATACCGACTACTACTATAGATAAGATCTTAAAATTTAAAATATTCTCTATATTAGAGACATGTTATTTAAATCTATACTTTCAGATAAATATCCCAAAAAATAATCTTGAAATAAAGATAGAAGAACTTTTGGATGAAATTTGTGCTGAAAATCCTTTAGATATTAAAAATACAAATAACGAATTAGTAAGTATTAAATTAAAAGATCCTACAAAAGAGATACATGTTCCAAATAAAATTTCTTATTCCGCAAGAGATAGAGAAGAATTTTCATTAGAATGTAGAGATCTTTTGGAAAAAGGAATTATAAGATTAAGTAAAAGTCCTCATGCGGCTCCAGCCTTTTATGTCGAAAACAATAATGAAATTAAAAGGGGAAAACGAAGAATGGTTATTAACTATAAGAAGATGAATGAAGCAACTATTGGTGATGCTCACAAACTTCCAAGAAAAGATTCTATTTTAGAAAAAATCAAAGGAGCAACTTGGTTTTCATCTCTTGATGCAAAATCAGGGTATTGGCAACTTCGTTTAGACGAAGAAACAAAGAAATTAACTGCTTTTACTTGCCCAACAAAAGAATCAACAAGTGTGTTGCTCTATGAATGGAATGTATTACCATTCGGATTAAAACAAGCCCCAGGTATTTATCAAAGATTTATGGAAGAAAATCTAAAAGAGTTAAATGAATTTGTTTTAGTGTACATTGATGATATACTAATTTTTACAAAACAGGATAAAGAAGTCATCTTCAAAAATTATTAATAGTTTTAGAAAGATGTAAAGAAAAAGGATTAGTTCTTAGCAAAAAGAAAGCAAGAATAGCAAAACAAGAAATAGAGTTTCTTGGGTTAATTCTATCCACTCAAGGAAAGCTAAAACTGTAGCCAAATGTCCTAGAAAAGGTAAATTTATTTCCTAATAAAATAGAAGATAGAAAACAATTACACAATTTTTTAGGGTGTATAAATTATATTTCTGATCAAGGATTTTTAAAGAACATAACAGAATACACTAAAAGCTTATTTCCAAAAATAAGTACTAAAAAAGAATGGAAATGGGATGAAAAAGACAGTATGCAAATTCAAATGATTAAAGAATTATGTGAAAAACTTCCAGAACTTTATATTCCAGAAGAAAATGACTACTTAATAGTAGAAACAGATGCTTCAGACACAACTTGGTCAGGATGTCTAAAAGTTAAGAAAGCTATAAAAAGTTTGGAACAAGAAAAAGAATCATTAGATTCTAAATATTCCTCAAAGGAATTACTTTGCAGGTATATTTCAGGAACTTTTACTCCAACAGAATAGAGATATACCACTCATGAAAAGGAAACTCTAGCAGCCATTAAATCTCTTAAGAAATGGAAAATTGATTTACTACCTAGAGAATTTACATTAAGGAGAGATTCAAGTTATCTAACAGGTTTCATACGATATAATTTAAAAGTTGATTATAATCATGGACGATTGGTAAGATGGCAATTATTTTTGTTACAATATCCAATAAAAATTGAATATATTAAGGGTGACAAAAATGTTATTGCAGATACATTAACAAGAGAATGGAGTTCGTCTACAACGCATTAGACCAAGAAATTCAGAAATACGAACAAGAACTCGAAAAATGCAAGCATTGTCAGCAAATAAGGACACAGATCCAATCCCTCAAGAAGGCCATCGAAGCAATGAAATCAACACAACATCCAAAACCATCAGAGTTCAGCCAGCTAAGCGTGGTGGACAAATCAGGTGAAGAAAAAATTCCAGAAAATAAAATAATTGCTGAAATTATCAAAAAATCCACCCAAGATAAAAAATATTATGTAATTTATAATGGCCCCATGAAAGGAGTATATGATGCCTGGGAAAAAGTAGCACCATTTACACATCAATCAAGGATAATTCATAAAGGAGGGTTTTTAACACTGGAAGAAGCAAAGGAATCTTTTAAGGAATATGAAGCTCTTCATCCAGAGCAAACCCTAAAAAGAGCAGATAAAGCTCCAATTCAAACCCAAAGAACAGGAATAATAAGAAACATTCCTACAAGGGCTGAAATCAAGGAAAAGAAATGGGTCTGTAGATCAAATCTCAGAGAAACCCTTAACATAGTCCTAAATTGGACTGAAGAAAAAAGGGCAATCTTGGGATATTATCCTATTGCAAAAGAACAGTTAACAAAGCTGGTTATATTTCCAGAAGCTTCCCCATCTGACACCTATCAGTTTTTCCAGTATGGATTAATTGATACAATTTTAATTTTTAATGATTTGAAAATTATTAGTGAGTTTCCTGCAGGATTCGTTGATGCAGTAAAGAGATTTAAAAATATGATTGACAACGTAAATCTAAGGGATATATCCCTAAAATTTACGAACAGTCAACCTATTTTTAATGAAGAAGAAGAATGCTTGGTTCCAGCACACCAAGTAATATTCATGTCCGTCTTCCCAGGAAATTTTCAACCAATTGATCAAGTTCAAGATTTAACAATCTACAGTCATGAAGGAAGACTAGCCAGCACACTAGCAAGGGTCTTCGAAAGAACTCAAAAGATAACAAGGGAATCTCACACAAGAATCAATTATAAAAGCAGAAATACTTTGCTTGTGTCCAGTAAAAGGAATGAAATTGAAGAGAGAGATGAGACTCTTAGTGGAATTTGAATCAGCATTCTACAACTTATCTGGACTCTTAGAAAAGCTCCCTGAAGGGATAAAGAGGAATCTCTGCTATTTGATAAAAGACAGAGAAGACCACAAGTACCAGCTATGTGTCTCAGAGTTATCTGAAGAAAGCAATAATGAAACGGAATCAACCCACATGATAAAGGAAGAAGACAACGCATCTGAAGGTCACATGATGAAAGAGGAGGACAGCACATCTGAAGCATCTCTCAACATTATTGCATAGTGACGTAAGCGCTTAGGTCATAGAGCACCAACAATGTAGCTGGTGCAAGATAATAAACAATGACGTAAGCAATGACGTCATAAGAAGGGTAAGGATGGGAATTGTCCATTAGACCCAACCATTATAAATAGGTTGCTTAGGCAATTGTAGAAATCATCAAACAATAGAAAGCAGAAGGCTAAGAGTACTCATATGCTAGGAGAGCAAGGAGGAAGCGGCCGAGGCGATTCTATAGTTTGAAGAAGAATTCCCTTAGGAAAAACCAATTCTAAACTCCCATCTGGAGTTAGTATCTACAATCTCCCCTCTGGAGATAAAAACATCTTATGTAAAATATTCTAAATAAAGGAAGTTTTTCTCCAGAAAGGTACGCCTTTATCTTAATCTCATAGTCATGAATTATTTAGAAAGTTTAGAATTAACGGAAGAATCTGATTATTATAGATTATCTGCCTTATTAGATAATGAAAAACAGGCTGTTCTAAAAACAGAATTAAATCTCAAATCAAATGAAAATTTTAATAAACAAAATCTTTTAAAAGAAGTTTTTAATAGAAAAAATATAATATACTATGGAAAAATTCAACTTGAAGCTCCTATAAAGATAAAATCTGCTAATGGAGAACTTGAAATAGCTTTGATAAATGATGAAGAATTGAGTAAACAGATTGAGAAAATTAAGGATCAACAAAAAAGATCTAAAATTGGATGGATTCATATTAGTACTATACAAGTCTTAATCAAATCTACATATATGAAAGGAATTAATTCACCAATAAGCTTAGCAATCTGTGACAAAAGAATTACTGATGACCCAATAGATCAAATAATTGGAATTGTTCATGGAAACTTGGCAAACGTAAATGTTAAATTCAATGCCCATCTTGGATATGCTATACCTTTATCAACTGAAAATCTTGGAAGATCTATAAGTTTGGCTTATAAATTTCACAGAAAGAATCTAATGGAACAAGACGATGAACCATTTTCAATTACATATGCAATAAATTATGCTTTAACAAATAGCCATCATAGTATAATATTTAAAAATAGAGAAAGAATTTATGTCGATGAATTATTTCAGAAAATTGTAAAAACAGAAATACCAAAATATAAAGCTATTGAAAACCCAGTTCTTTTACTAAAAGAACCATCAGAAAAATTAGTTTCATCAAATTTTCAAATAAGAAAATCCAAAATTAATAGCCCTTTAAGTTTATCTAAGTTAAAGATTAAAGAAGAAAATTCTGAAATAAAAGAATTAACAAAAAAGGTTGAAAAATTAAATGAAACCCTAAACATTAAGTTATGACAATAAATAAAGAGAAAATATATGTAACCTATCAAGACAAGAAACAAGAGCTCTTTGAAAGAGAAAATCGGTTGAATTATTTACAGTTTTCTGAAATAAATCAAAGAGCATTTGAAGCTCTAAAAATAATCTATGACAAATTGAAAGGAGAAGTTAAAGAGTTAGAAAAATTAATAGAATCTCTAGAAAATAGTGATGAATCGATGATAGAATTTGCAGAAATTCTAAGATAAATAATGAAGTATACAAAGATTAAAAGACCAGAAAATAAAATAAAAAGAAAAAGGGCGAAAAAATTAAAAAGTAAAATAAAAGAGTATAAAAGGGAATTAAATAATCTTCAGTTCGAAATTAATGACCTTATAATAAAAAGGATAGAAATAAGAACAAATATAAACAAGTTGGAGCTAAACTTAAAAAATTTATAAATACCTGGAACACCATATTATGACTTAAAAGAATTAAAGCTGTTGAAAGAAAAAATGGAGAATGAAGTTGAAAAATTAAAAAGACATTTAGAAACAACAGAAAGTGTAGAAATAAAAGAAGTTTTGAAGGATTTGAAAAATTATATTAAAGAAAAAGACAAACAGATAAAAGATTTTATATACAATAATCAATGCAAAAAAGAATATTATAAACTAAAACAAGATTGAAAAACTATAAAAATGAAATCAGAATTAGTAATAGTAGAAATGCTCAATACTTTTGATTATGAAATTACAAATTATAAAGTACCACCAACTAAATCTATACAAATTATAAACTTATTCGAAGCAAAATATGAAGAGTTAATTTTAAAAATTGGTAAAAATTGGTATCAGAGCCAAGTTAACGATTAAGGATAACACTTTTTCTTTAAGCAACACTTTTAGTGATACACTTTTAAATCAATAAAAAACAAAAATCTGTAAATCTGTACCAAAACACATCTGTACACTAGATGGACCCTTATTATTATTGTTGTTGTTATTATATCTATTAAACCAATAAAAAGTTAATTATTAATAGACACATTAACATCTATATTTCAATATCTATTAATACATTAATATATATCTTGTACAAGAAAGTAGTATATACCATTTCTTATAAAATATATCCAAAGAAAAGACTAACTTTTAAGTGTGCAGAAAGGTACTTTTAATAAACTAAAAATTTATCCTCAGCAGTTTGAGGCTTTTTTATTAAAATAAGTAAAAAAAATACTTTATTTCTTTAAATACGTATGTATATAATTATTTGTCAGAATACGCAGCTCCATTTCATGCCAGTCACACACGAAATGGATTTTGCCATCATTTTACTCAAACCGCCCACGAAGTGGGCCACAATTCAAACTCATGGTCAGCGTCCACGAAATGGACATGTCCAGGTCAACGTCTGCGAATTGGGCCAATTTTATGATGGTACACGCGAATTGGACCAGATTGACATTTTTGACAGGCCTGACGCGAAAAGGAACCAGATCAGTTGTACTCCCCACGAAATGGAGCCAAGAATTCGCTATAAATAGGGACTTCGAAGACAATTTGCAAGCACACTTGAAAATTTTTGGTGTCTCACCGGAAAATTCATCTTAAGCAACTCTCTCCTATCTCTATGTGTTTTCTTTCTTTCTAAAATTCTGTAGTTGCTATTTTCTTATGTCTATGGTCACCGAAAATGTGTACGTTGTCGTATATCCTAATGGAGAAATTTCTATAACATCTGAAGGTGTTACATTCGTTTGTGATGATCCACTGTGGATAATGATCCCGCCGCAGACGTCTTTGGAAGAGCTGAAGAACGTGATCCTAGTGAATACCGGTCTAGTTGGAAAGAAGGAAATCACGAAATTGACTTACAGAATGCCAGTTGCAGTTGCCAACTCGTTTGCATATCAGAAAATGCAGATTAAATCTGACTAACAAGTTTCGATGATGTTTTCTTATCATCGGAGCATTAGAAGTATCTACTCGCTGGAGCTATGTGTGTATCTCCAAGATCTTGGTGGAAGCTCCTCTAGTTCAAATAATGTGGCGAATAATGTGGTGCAACCTGAAAATTTTGGTGCCGCGGATTTTATGCCATTCCAGCAGATTGTTAGAGCTCCTACTCCCACATTCAACGCCTTTGTGACGCATGGACAAACTGCAGGAAATCGTTGTACACGTCCTTCCCCTTCTATCCGAGTTGCATCACCAGAAGGTATTGGTGGTGGGTTGACAGACACTTCCGACGAAGATGAGATTGAAGATGATAGTGCTGAAGAAGCAGAAGGTTCCTGAAACCCAGCCCGTTTACCATGAGAGGGATCTTCCGAGTCGTGTTGAATCGGTTGGTGGATCAAGCGGTACTCTAGGCCACTATCTGTCCCTAAATCTCGGTGCAATGGGGTCGAACACCGCTGAAGACACACCTAGCAACTATGCTTTGTCCGGTGAGATGGAGCTCGAGGTCGGTCTAAAATTTCTCAATAGAGAAACTGCCATGCTTGCCGTAAAGAACTACAACATTCGTAGAGGTGCAGAATACAAGGTTGTAGAGTCAGATCAAGCTAGGTATGTATGTCGATGCAAACAGTTTGGGGACCAATGCCGTTGGTCGGTTCGAGTTGCCAAGACAAGGGCCTACAGATTTTGGATGATTCGAAAATATGAAGGTCCTCACAGTTGTTTGGCAAGCTCGATGTCACAAGATCATGCTCAACTTGATAGCGACGTCGTCTGCCACCATATACATCCAATGGTATAAGCAGATGCTACTATTTACGTAAAGGTGCTGCAAGGTTCAGTCGAGTCAGCATACGGGTAAAATCGTACAAGGTTTCTTACAAGAAGGTATGGCATGCGAAGCAGAAGGCAACTGCGAAAATTTATGGTGATTGGGATGAGTCATATGATCAGCTGCGAAGATATTTCAACGCACTGCAAGCTTTCATTCCAGGTAACCTTGTCAATTGTTAAGTTTAAGTCCTCAATGCATGGTCCTAATTAAGCCTGGTCGTGTCAGGTACAATCGTTGACCTCCAAACCCACCCGAACTATGTCGGCAACATTTTGGACCGTCAAAGTGTGGTGTTTCATCAGGTTTTTTGGTCTTTTCCGTCCTGTGTTGAAGCCTTCAGGCACTGCAAGCCACTTGTCTCAGTGGATGGAATGCACTTGTATGGCAAGTACGCAGGGACGTTGTTAATGGGCATAGCCCAGGACGGGAATAACAACATTCTGCCCATTGCTTTTGCAATTGTCAAAAGAGAGAACACTGATTCGTAGTTTTTTTTTTTCTTATCAAATCTAAGGAGACATGCAGCCACTCAACTAGGTGCTCTTCCATACTCTTCAGGTAACCTTACCACCGGTGCTCTCCATACTCTTCAGGTACTCCAGGAGGAAGGTCATCAGTCCGCGAATCATGCAACACTTCTGGGGCGGATAGAAACCTACGGGTCCTGTCACAGTACCATCTATAGTAATCCCCACTAGGACGCAAGGTGTCGGCCCGATCAATGTGCAAACAATATGCCTCGGTCCTGCAACTAGCCCATACCTCAAACCAAGTTGACAGGCGGATGGGGGGTTGAATCAAGTTGGTTTAAAAACACAATTTTCTTGTTCTGTTTTTGCTGTTGCTCGAGTTGCAGGAGATTATTTAAAATAGTCTCATATTCAGAACATTAAAAGAAGAGAGAAGAGGAGAAAGGGGCCAGCATGTATCCTGGTTCGGATTCTTAGTGCCATGAATCCTACATCCAGTCTCCACCACAAACCATGGTGGAATTTCCACTATAAATTCTCAGATTACATACACCAATACTATTGAATTAATTCCTAACCCAACTAGTATCTACCCCTAAGCTTTCTTCACCAAAGCTTAGCAACCCCAAAGTGCTATCCCAACTTGGAAGGAGAATCTACACAGATTCAATTCTCACCAAGTGCTAACCCAACTTGGCAAGGGGAACTAATCCTAGTTCATTCACCCAAATTACATCAGAAAAACAGTGGCTATTTTGCATCACTCTTGTCTTTTCTCTCTTGGCTTTTGATCCTCACATATTTGCCTTTTCTCAAAATAGAAAATAACGCAAGACAGCCATAACATTAAATCAGAATTAAGCTTGAATAGAAGAAAGAGATTCCAGCTCTGTGTTAGAGATGGTGCTCTGAATGTGTGTGCTCTCTTCCTTGTCTTGAAAAGATGGAATGAAGCTTCTTATATATCTTCAACATTTCCTTCATTTTTGCCTCTTCCATTTCCTTGTACCAGCTGCATGTTGGAGCTGTCTCAGCTGGCATGCAGTTCTTTCTTCATTCTGTTCCACTTTCCCTGCTATCAGAGGAGCTTCACCACTACCTATGTTGTCCTTGATGTTTCTTTCTCCCTTGGCATATTCCTCTTTTCCATTCTGCTCTATTTCCTTGCTGCTTCTGTGTGTTCTTGCTCGATGGTGTTTTGCTCAACCATGATCCTTAGCAGTGCTCAGCTGATGTCCTTGAGTTAGTGGTTGTTCCCTTGTGTCCTTGGAGTGATGAGAGTGTACTAGCTGTCCTTGTTGCTTTATTATACCAACACTTGTCCTTTTCCTTTTCCAGCTGTCTTCCTTTAGCTTTTAGTAAGGCATATAACATAATGGACGTTGCTGTGAGGACGAGCTTTGGCTCATTGCTGAAGCACTTGTTGGACTTGGACTAAAGCAATGTGAACTTGGATACTTTGGGCATGCATCACTAACACTCTCATTAAACAATATTGGGCTTTTAACCCAAAACAATGTTTGTCATCATTATGTAACCCGAAATCAAACTAGGCTCAACAGTAATGAAAGTTAGCAGGATATGACAAAAATTACCACACCATGTAACTAATAGAAAAGTATGCGGAGTCGTCACATTTGGGCCCAGAACGATAGCCTGTAATAAATCCACAACATTAGCAACGTATGACAGCCACCCATACCTTCGACGGTGTAATCTGTATCCAAGCACATGACTCGATATAGCCAACAAAGACATGCGCTCCCCCAACTATAACTGCTGATAGCATCAAAATCGGCAAGCAAAGGTAGGTAGCGTACATGGACTGTGTGTTGGCCTTGTCTGGTAGTAGCACGCTGCCCAACAAATACAGAATGTAACAACGGGCATACTGGATCATGACATCATCCGCGGCATCCAGCAGCATCTGTTGAAGACGACTTCTGATCCACTTCAGCCTTATGTTATACTTAGTTGTTCCTACATGTCCGGGTGGTACATCACCAAGTAGCTCTTCGCACCATTGTCATATATCTCTCTGGTGAAACTTACTCCATGACCTAAGAGTTCCACTAATAGGCTCGCCATCAATGGGTAGCCCTAACTGCATAGCCACATCTTCTATTGTTATGGTACACTCACCCCACGGGAGATGAAACATGTGCGTCTCGAGTCGCCATGTTCAACAAATGCACTTATCAACGGATTGTCATACTCAAAACGCCTTATTAACAACGAATAATAGAATCCTGCTCGTCGTAAATAAGGTTCAAGTCTCTGCCGTCTGAGATCCATGCTTGGATCCACCGGCTCCGACGTGAAAACATCAACAAGTGTGCCATGCGGCGTCAGAACACGTGCGGGCTGCAACATCGAAACCAAAATACCACACTTAAGTTTACACTACCAAATATTAAATAATGATAGAGACTAATAACAATATTAACCACACATGACACTTACCTTATGAATCAAATGCACGGCAATATGCACTTCGTCTAACCGATTCAAATTTTCTTCCACGTTCATGCCACTACCATCGCCCATGTCACACTTTTATATTCAACCCACAATACAAAAATATTAGCCAAAAGTCACTTTTTTTTCCAACTCTCTTCCACGGTTTACATTACCCAACCCTCTCTTCCATTATTTTTCCCTGCATGAAATACTTGGTCCCCAACCCCCCTTTAAATACACACACCAATTCATCAACCCCAACCTTGCCTCCCGAATCACCCAATGCATGCATGTACGGGGACTGTCGCACTGAAAGTTGCAGCCTTCACCAAAAACCCATGCATTTCGTGCCTGCCTCCATTGTATTGGCCATTTCATTGGCGCCGCAACCGAGGTGGTCCATTTCGCGTCTGCCACCTACGCCTTGGCTCATTTCATGGTCGCTTCACCTGGGATGACCATTTCGCTGCCGCCACCGTGGATATGACCCATTTCGTGGCTGTCATAGGTGAGATGGCCTGGCATGCAGATTCGTCAGTCTGTCTTCTTCCATTTCGTGGGCAGTGTGAGTGAAATGGTGGCAAAATCTATTTCGTGTGTGACTACCATGAAATGGAGCTGCGTAATCTGGTAAATAATTTCATGCATGCGTATTTGAGGAAATAAAGTATTTTTTTACTTATTTTAATAAAAAAACCATAGTTTGATCATTTAAATTTCAAAAATTCAAAATTCACATAATGCTTTAAATATAAATAACGTTTGATAAAAATGGTTGTCAAACTCGCGAGTTAACTCGTAAACTCGTACGAGTTTACGAGTTTAGGTAGTAGAATCGAGTTAACTCGGACACAAACTCATTTCTGGGTAGACTCGGATAGACTCGGGTAGACTCGAACAGAATCGGTCAAACTCGCGAGTTTGAGGGCGAGTCAGCGAGTTTGATTTGGGAGCCCATTTTTGCCAAAACGACGTCGTTTTGGGTAAAAAAAAAAAGGGAAATGGCTTCATTCATGTAAGGAAACCCTAATCCCAAACGGCCAAACCACACTAACACACAGAACAGAGAAACACTCTCTTCTCCAAGACTCCAAGCCCTCACTCTCTTCTCCAAGCCCATCGTGCCGCCATCCATCGTTGTCTGCGCCACCACGCCGAAGGCTGGACGGATCCCGCGCCATCTTCTTCCTCGTGGTGCAGCGCTGCCACCGTCGTTCATGTCCACTCCTCAGTCCTCACTTCGTCGATGAAGCTGAAGGCTGACGGCGACGCTGAAGGTTCCTCGATGCTTCACGGCACTTCTGTTCTTCCCCTCATTCCTCACCTTTGGTTTGCGTTCCGCGCCCTCTGTTCTGCACTTCTGTGGTTCTGCCTGAGCTGAAGGTTGCCTGAGCTGCCTCTCTTCTTCTTTGGTTCTGTCTGAGCTTCTTTCTCCAAGGTAATTTTTTTTCCCAAATTTAAATATCAATAATTTCGGTTCTGCCTGAGCTTCCATCGGTTCTGCCATTTTGGTTCTAACTTCTGATATTAATAGTTTAATTTTTTTTAGTTTAAATTCTAGTCATCTGGTATGATGAATGATGAAATTGATTATTGAAATTTGATGGAAAAAAATTAAACATGCTTTAATAAGTTAATAATGTATCAAAAATTAAACTGATGCTTTAATAGTTTAATTAGTGTTAGATACTTCGACTGGTAGTTATTTAATTAGTTATTTTTTGTTAAAGAATTTGAATATCTGAAACTGAAATACTGAAACTCTGAAATGTTAGGGTTAGTTTAGTTTGTTTTTAATAGCTGCTTCTTGTAATTTGTAATTTGTTACTTGTTTTTCGATGTTCATGTTGTAAAGTTGGCTCATGATTTTGAAAGCTTTGAGCTTTTCAATATTTTAACTTGTTTATTAGCTCTTAACCTTGTTGGGGTGTGCAAATTTGACTGTGCTTACACAATAGTCCTTCCAAATCCAATTGGTTGAGTTCTTAGATAATGTTTGTCTCATATTCCTTATCATTGCACTCATCATGCTTCTAGTTGCTGAATTTGCTTTGCTTTTATGGAAAATAGGTGGAAAGAAGAACTTTATTTGGAGGATGCATAGATTCGTGTTTAGAGTTTAGATGCCAGTTTGCTTTAAGTACAGTTGCTCAATCTTTTTACTTGTCATTACTCATTCCCAATCAAAGCATGTTTGTGTAACTCATATAACTGATTCTACGTAGAATCAGTTTTACAAAAGCATACTAAAATATGAAGGTTCACGTGCATTTATTTTCATATAAAATTTATAACTAAGAATTGTTAGATAATTTGACAAATTTAACTAAATTTTTATTTATTGATTCTCAATTATTAATTTCACATGAAAATAACTGTTTGTAAATTTCGACCTTAAAAATATACCAAGTTTTATATGACTTTGTTCCTTCTGTTATGGAATTTATTTATTTTTGAAGCTTCTCTTTTCTTTTTTCTTGTGAATTGATATGCTATGCTATGCTTGTATTGCAGGTTGTCAGTGCACATGCCTCACATAGATGCAGATGCTAATCCATATAAGCATCAATTGTTGGTAAATAGTTAATGATTGGAAGGAAGCTAACATGAATTGTATTATATTACAATACTTAAAAGAAATGAGATAATTTTAGCTAACATCAATTGTATTATATTTAATTTGTAGTTTAGTTTATTTTTAATAGCTATATTGGTTATAAATTTATCAACTTTGATAGTGCACTACTGGATAACTTGGCAATTGAATCCTGAAATCTAAATTTGTTATTTATCATTTATTCATTTTATCAATTTTGATAACTTTGCAACTGAATCTGAATGTTGATTTAGGAACAAAAATACAAAATGTCTTATGAAGATGGTGAAGGTGATGATGTTGATGCCATAAAAGATGAAGATGTTGGAGGATTTCAGTTTTAGTCTTTTATTTTATTAGAACATTTAATTGTTATTTTGTTATTTTCTTTTGTTTTTAGTTGTGTTATATGAAGTTTTAATTGTGTGATTGTGTGTTTTATGTTGAACTAGATGCATATTTATAATTTCTGAAGGATTTAAATGTATGATTTAGAGTACTTGTTATAAATTATAATTATAATATTATGTTAATTTATTATGTTTTTTTATGTTAAAATTGTTAAGTTTCGGTGCCTATATTTGAGTATATATATATATTTTATAAAAAATTTATAACAGGTAAACTCGTACGAGTCTACGAGTCGAGTCTAGGTCAGCTCCACGAGTTTATCTAGACTCGTGAGTTTGATAACCTTAGATAAAATATTCTAAAATATCTTTTTTAGTGTTTAGATTTTAGATTATTTTGTTAAATAATTTATCTTCAAATGAACACCAATATTTTTTTAAACTAATTAAATTGTCAATTTTAGAATATTTTAATCACTAAATTTATAGATTAACCTGCTCAAAGAAGAATTTATGTAATTAGGAAAGGCCACAGGTATCAGGAGAATTAGCTACACATTCTCAAATCATTCGCTAATCGCTATCAAACAAATATCAAAAGAAAGTTTTAGGTTTAGTGTGGTAAAATTTTTATTTTTTGAAAATAGTTTATAAAAGTTGTCTGTACTTCGTAAAATCAAACTAAAATTGATTTTTAATAAGTATAAATATTATAGTTGTGTTTGATAAAATAATATTTTAAAAAAAATTATAATAGACATATATAATAAAAAATAATTACTTTTTTATGCTAATAATTAATAAAAATAATTTTAAATATTTATTATTATAAATGTAGGATTATATTAGATTTTTTTATTTTAATATGTTTTTATATATTTTTAAAAGCACCTCTAACTTTTAAAAACTGTAAATATAAACACAAAAATTTTTAATTTATCAAACACAAAACAAAAAATACAAATATATCTCTCTAAAAAATATTACCAAACTAATCCTTAATTATTTATTTAAATTCGCTCTTACTTCTTTTTTCTTTTACCTTAATTTCTTCTGATGGTAATAAGGCAACGCGGATCACTAATAAATAATATTTATATTATTTTTATGGTATTTTAAGTGTATAATTTTTTACGTTAAAAAATAAATTGTTTTACATTATTCTTTTTTAATTTTTACTTAAAATACTAACAAAAAGTTATACATAAAAATAATGCATAATAAATATATGAGAAGTATTAGAAGATCAGCCGAATTTATAATATTTAGTCATCGATTAATTATCATCAATATTTTTAATAGTGTAAAATAATATCTAATAGTATAAGATTAATTATTTTTTATAATTAAATAATAATAGTATATGATTAATATTTTTTTATGATTAAATAATAACCATATTTCAACAAAAATACTGACCTTTAGAGTTTCTCTAAATACATAACATTCTTCTTTACGAGAATTGGTCCGTAAAGATTGAGCAACATGCAAGACTCTATATGATATTGTTGGATAAAATAAATCAATTTATATCTATTTTTATATTAAAACTATCAGAATGATTATAAGATAAATAAGTTGTTAAATTAAATAAAAATATAAAAAATTAAAAAATTTCATATATTGCCAAGTTATTAAAAGATTTAAAATTTTATAATTTTTATAATATTTTTTACAAAATTTTAAAAGATTAAAAAATAATACAAATTACTTATAATATATTAAAAGTGTTTAGAATGGAAAATCAAATATGAGTTATAAAGTTTAACTACATGCTAAAAATAGTTAATAATAGTGACTTAAACTTTCTATAAGTTTCATCATCTCCATTATAACTCATGTTTAGTTGTTCATAGCCAACAATAACCTTTTTTATTAGCAATTAAGTATGTTATCATACTTTACCTACATAAAGTATTAAAATTCATGTACTTTAATAATCTCTCCATATGAATAAAAAAATGTATTGAGTTTTTAGAAATTTTTTTCTTCTTTGTGAGTGTGTTGATGAGTTTAAAAGATAAAAAATATGATAGCACTATTAATGTGAGTGAGTGATCTTGAGACTAATAAAGTGGAGATATTATACTTACATTTGGTATCAGAACTGATTAATCCAACACCTCCTGGTGTCTAAGAGTTTATGAGGTGTGAGAGGGTTCTCACATAGTTGTTTGTTCATAGAGTCAGTATGGCAAGCACTTTCAATGTTGTGTGGTCCAGTCCCAAAATAGATGAAAAACTCGACAATAGTTATTGGGAGACTTTGATCTCTATCCATTTGAAGAATCAGAACCTGTAGAATTTTAATGAACCAGGTTTGCAGAAGGGGCTGATGCTGCCCAACAGAGGATAGATTAATTGGTACTGTCTCAAATTCACCAAGGTATAAATTATACGATGTTTGGCAAAATAGCAAATGCCAAAAGTACAAAAGAAGCATGGAATACGTTGAAGCTGTCATACAAAAGTATAGATAAAACCCAAAAAGTAAAGGTACAGCCTTTGCAAAGAGAATATGAAAGGTACGAAATATCTAGTTTAGAAACTGTTGAGCAATATTTTACTCGTGTTACAGATCTTGTCAATAAAATAAGAGTTTATGGAGAAGACATGTCTGACAGTAACGTGGTGGAGAAAATTTTTAGCACCATGCTAATAAAGTATGACCATGTGGTGATTATAATACTAGAGTTCCACGATATGAATATCATGACGATTGCAGAATTACAAGGAACAATGAAAATTTACATTAGCAGAATATTAGAGAAGTCAAAAAAATCAAATGAAGAAGCCCTGAAAAGGCAAATAAATTTAAACAATGTTGCATAATTAAAGGCAAGAAGGATGAGGTCGTTGTTTCAATTTTCAAAGTAGAGGTAGAGAAAGTTCTAGAGGTAGAAGTCATAAAAATTACAAACAAGAAAATTATAATAATCTTACACCATCTAATCAAGAAGAGGTGGAACAAATTTTAGATTTATCGACTGAGGAATAGGTCAAGACAATTTTTTATCAAGAAAGAATCAATTTCAACTATTTTCATTGTGAAAAATATGGACATAAAGTAGTAGACTGCATATTCAAAATGATGAATAATAATCAAGCAACGTTGCAAAAAATTAGCATCAAAATACTAATGATTATCCAAGTACTCAAACTTTATTTTTTATAAGTGATTCATGTGCTGAAGATGAAAATATATGGTATTTAGATAATACTTACAGTAATCATATGTCTCGTAGAAAAGAGTTATTTTCTTCACTAGATGATTTAGTTAAACTAGTATTAAAGTTTGAAAATATTACAAAGATCCCTGTTGAAGAAAAATGACGGATACCAATTAGAATGAAGGATAGCTCTCTGAGTTATATTTTTAATGTTTTTTATACTCTTGAACTTAATTAGAATTTACTGCGTATTAGGCAGTTATCTGACAAAGGATATAAGATGATAACTTATCGTGGATATTACATTGTGTTTGATAACAACAAAAAGTTCATAGATAAAGCAAAGATGACTTCAAACATAATGTTTTCATTGAAAATTCAACATGTTAATCCTTTTTACATGAGTTCTATGATACTTGATGATAGCTAGATATGACATATGCGGTTTGGATATTTTCATTTTTTGACCTAAACTACTTGTCAAGAAAAGGACTTGTTTCTAGTCTATCACAGGTACATATTTCCAATTGAGTTTGTAAAATTTGTCAACTGAAAAAGAAGCACAGAGATCTATTCCCTACAAGAAAGTCATGGAGATCCAGAAGATTACTTGAAATTGTGCATTCAGATCTTTGTTCTGTTGAGATTCCAAGCAACGGTGGTAGCAGGTACTTTATCACTTTTATTGATAATTTTAGTAGATATACATGGGTATACTTTCTGAAGTAAAAATCAGAAACATGTGATGTCTTTAAGATAGTCAAGGCGTTTGTCGAAAAATAAAGTAGTTGTAAAATCAAAATTCTCAGAACAACAGAAGAACAAAATATCTTAAATGTTCAAATTACTTTAAGCAACATGGAATTCAACATCAAATAACAATTAAATATACTCATCAACAACATAGAGTTGCTGAAAAAAAGATAGAACCATCATGGATATGATCAGATGCATGCTTAAGTCAAAACAAATGCCTAAAGAGTTTTGGACAAAAGCAGTCACAATAGTAGTTCATATTTTAAACAGGTGTCTAACAAAAAATGTTTCTAATAAAACTCTAGAAAAAGCTTGGAGTGAAAAGCGGCCTTCTATTCATCATTTCAAAGTCTTTGAGTGTATTACTTATGCCCGCGTACCAAATCAATTAAGACAGAAGCTAGATGATAAAGGTGAGAAGTGTATCTTTATCGGCTATAGCACAAACTCAAAATCATACAAGTTGTACAATCTAGAGAATCTAAGAAAGTGATCATCAGCAGAGACGTTACGCTTGACGAGAAAGTCATGTGGGATGGGTCACAAAGACAGAAAAGTAGCTGATTGTAATTTCAAATACATGTAATGATGAAGAAGAAAGACAACCGGACACAACTGAATAACCAAAATCATCTAAAAGATTGCAAAGAGAGCGAAGACTGCTTGCTAGATTCGCAGATTATGAAGTTGGCAATGACAACGATCCTTCCGATGAAAAAATCATAAATTTTACTCTATTTTAAAATTGTGAGCCGTTAAACTTTGAAGAAGCATCTAGACACAAAAATTGGAAGAAAACAATGGATGAGGAGATTCATGCCATTGAAAAGAACGACACATGGGAGCTGACAGATTTACCAGCAGATAAAAAGCCGATTGGAGTAAAGTGAGTTTACAAAACTAAGTACAAGCCCAACGGTGAAGTTCATCATTTCAAAGTAAGATTAGTTGCCAAGGGATACAAACAAAAATCAGGTATTGATTATTTTGAAATATTTGCTCCTGATGCTAGATTAGACAATATTAGTTTGATTATTTCACTCTTGGTCCAAAATAAGTGGAAGATATATCATATGGATGTTAAGTAAGTATTTTTAAATGGTATTTTAGAAGAAGTGTATGTTGAGCAACCTGCAAGATATGAAGTTGAAGGTTGTGGTAGGCTTAGAGAAGGGGGTTGAATCTATGCCTTCCTTTTTGGTTGCTGTTATTACCCTTTTAAAATAAATTTGCAGTTTTGATTCTGTTTGAACTCAGCAGCGGAAATTTATGAGACAATTTATTTTTGTCTCATGAATATCAGAAAACAGAACACAGCAGAGAAGAGAAAAACTAACACCAGCATGTATCCTGGTTCGGTTGCCTTGTGCTATGCAACCTACATCCAGTCTCCTCCACAACTATGGAAGAATTTCACTATAGTTAATAGTATTACATACACCAATAACACAGGATTGACCCAATCCTTTCACACTCAAGTTCTAACCTAACTTGACATTGGCTATGCTAATACCTAACTATACCTCTTAGTGCTAACCCAACTAAGAAAGGGATACCTTACAGGTACAAGATACAAGACACTTAACCATCCTAAAGAAATCTGAAAATAACTCTAGGCTTTTCTCTCAAGTGTTTCACTCAGCCTTTTTTCACTCATGGCTTTTTCTTGAGCTTTCTCACAATGCCTTTTCTCACAAGAAATTACAGAAAGATAAACTTAGAAAAGTACATTACAATCAGTAAAAACATGAAGGAGATTGACTTCATCAACAGCCTCTGTGCTATGCGAAAAACCAGATTAGCAAGCCTCTGATTCAGTTCTTCATACTGGCAGAATGCACCTTTGATTAGGTTACACTGTCCAGTTAGTTGAACTTCTTCAAAGAGCTCTTCTCAGAACAAAACCTCAATTCACTGGTTTTCTCTCCTTGGTTTCTGAATGAATAGCAAACCTCTTTTATCTCCTTGCATGTTGATGGGTTCATCTTCCTAGGTCAACTCCTTAAGCACTGAGCTTTACCAACCCACAAGCTCACTTTTTCTTCTCAAACATCAAAGTAGGACCTTTGCTTCTGACTTTTCCAACTTAACCGAAAGCCATGAAGGAGTAACCGAAATTGTCTTCCAATGGTCAACCAAATCTGAACCATAGAGATGCAACTTGGTCCCCAAGAATCTCTTGTGACCGTGGATTTGTAGCAATGAAGAACAGAGATCAACTTTTCTTTTGAATGCCATTTTCGGATAGAGCAGAGAGTTGGGAAGAAGGGATGAAGATCTGATGCATGCAAGATGAGATGGATTACCTTTCTTAAGCTTCATTTGGTTTGGAATTTCTGTTTTTAGCTTCTGTGCTTCAAGCTTCAACTCTCTCTTTCTTGCTTCTTTGGTTTCTAGCTTAGTGAAGAAGCTCTCTCTTTCTTACTTTTCTGAAGTTGATTTGACTTAGTCAGAAAGTAGAGGAACGTTGCACTTCAAGAGGGAGAAGACTTCAATCTTACAAAAGAAGCTTTGTGAGATGGATACGGGTTTGGATTGAATTTCCATTAAGCAACCCGGTTGGCCCATCAGATCCTTTGGCTTTGTTTCTTTTGGGCTGAGTTTGTTTATTTACCCATCAGCCTTGCTAAATTATTATTATACCATTTGGGCTGCTTAAAATGAATTTGGCCTGCAACATGAAATAAATAATTAGCAACATATACTTATTAATATTTAACACTAATTATTTATTTTGCCCAAAAATAATGTTTGTCATTATTAATTAATTTAGTTAATTTCTTAACTCAACAGAAGTTTCTAGTGAAGAAAATAAAGTTTACAGGTTGAAGAAAACCTTGTACAGATTGAAACAAGTACCAAAAGCGTGGTTTAAGATGATTAATTCTTATTTCACTGAAAATAGTTTTAGAAGATATCCATTTGAGCATACTCTTTATATAAAGTTCGTTGAATCCGGAGATATTTTGATTGTGTGTCTTTATATTGATGATTTAGTCTTTACCAACAACAATTTGAAGATAATTGCAAAATTCAGGGATGTTGATAAAATACTTTGAAATGACAGATATGAGGTTGATGTCTTATTTTCTCGGCATCGAATTTGTTTAGAAAGATGATGGAATCTTCATTTCATAGAAGAAATATGCAAATGATATTTTGAAAAAAATTTAGATAGAGCATTCAAAACTGGTTCCTACTCTAGTCGAAGAGAAGTTCAAATTGTTGAGAGAAGATAAAGGAAGATCAATAAATTCCACATGTTACAAAAGCTTGATTGGAAGTTTGAGGTACTTAACTACAATCAGATCAGATATTGTGTTTGGAGTTAGTTTGCTTAGTAGATTTATGGAGGAGCCTTGTACTAACCATATGCAAGCGGCAAAATAGATTCTTCGATATATCAAAATTACTTTAAATGATGGTATTTATTATAAAAATACTAATGAAGTGAATCTTGTCGGTTACACCTGATGGTGATTGGGCTAGAGATATTGAGACAAGAAAAAGTACTTTGGGAATTGCATTTCACCTTAGTTCTGGTGCAATTTCATTGTGATCGAAGAAAAATCAATAGTAGCACTCTTTACAACAGAAGCAAAATATATAGCAGCAACAAGTTGTGCAACGTAAGCAGTTTGGTTAAGAAGAATTCTTGAAGAATTGAACGAGAAATAAAGTACTCCAACAACGATATTTTGTGATAACAAGTCAACTATTATACTTTGCAAAAACCCAGGATTCTATAGAAGATCAAAGCATATTGATATACGATTTCACAAAATTAGAGAGTTGATGAATGAGAAAAAAGTTGTGATCAAATTATGTCCAACTAAAGAACAAGTTGTAGATATATTTTAAAAGTCATTGGAGACTAAGTTATTTTACAAGTTGAAAAAGATGTTTGGAATAATAAATTCTACAAATTTAATTTAAGAGAGGTAATATTGGATGACATAAATCAACTTGTATCCACTTCCATATTAGAATCATCATGAATGATCATGAGATAAGCAAGTTACCAAATTGGATAAAAGTATAAAAAACTAGTATATTACCAAGTTGTTAGTAATTTAAGAATTTACAACTCATATGATATTTTCTACAAAATCTTAAAAGATTCAAGAATGCTACAAATTGCTTACAATATGCTAGAAGTATTTAGAATGTAAAGTCAAATATGAATTGTAAAGTTTGATTACATGCTAAAAGTAGTCAACAATAGTAACTTAAACTTTTTATAAGTTTCATTACCTCCATTATAACTCATAGTTGTTCATAGCCAATAATAACTTTTTTAGCAATTAAGTATATTATCATATTTTATCTATATAAAGGCTTGAAACTCATATACTTTAATAATCTCTCCGAATGAATGAAAAGATATATTGAGTTATAAAAAATTCTCTTAGTTGGTAAATTTGAAGATGAAAAATATGATAACGCCGTCGTCAGGAGCAAAGCTACATAGTGAGGAAGGAGGACAATGGGCCACTAATTTTATTTTAATCTTATTTTATTATATAAATATTTTTAATTTCCTCTAATATTTTATCTAATTTTATTTCTTATAGTGCTATTTATGTAAATGAGTGATTATAAGACCAATAAAATGGTATTCTATTTACAGATATTGATATTAATAAAAGACAACTAATGTTGATCAATATTCTATTTATTTTAGGATTGAATACTCTAGAAGAAAATTGAATATTTTAGGAGAAGATAATATGTAAAATAATTTAAATTTTTTTCCATCTTCAAAAATAGCATTTTTTCTTAAAGTCTACAAAAATCTTTTCTTTTTCTTTTTCGGCTTTTGCAATATGCAAGAAACTTTTTTTCACATACTAAAATAACGGATTTAATTTTTTGAAATATAAAAAAACATGCTTTTTAGATTGAGTTGCCGAATTCAAACATTTTGCACTGTGAGAAATACATACATATCAGCTTCTCACAATATCATTTTTGAGTTCTATTATTTTATGTTAGATATAAAATTATTTATATTATTTTTTATTATCAATTTAAATTTTAAAATGAATGATTTTATGACATAGTATTAAAACTCTATCTTTAAAAAGTTTATAATTTAATTATTGATGAACTCCAAAATTAAAAAAAAACACAAAACAAATAAATAGAGAAAAAAAAAGCATATGCAAAAATCAAATAAATTCAAAAGAAAATCTTACTTGAGCAAAAGTATTAGAGATAAAATCATTCATATACTCCTCCCATCAACTTAAATTTTTGGGATGAGTGGTTTTATTATAATATTATAAAATTAATTTGCAACATATAGCTTGTTAGAATATTCTTAAATTTCCAGTGAAAGCATCACTCTTTCCCTTAAAGGTAAACTACCTAAAATATATTCGAATAATTTTATTGTTAATAAAAATATATTCGAATTTTGTTATCGATAAAAATGTTTTTAAATAATTTAAAAACGCAACAAAAATGTTCAGAAAAAATATTATCTTTTGCAAATAACAAACACCTTTTGTGTTTGACAACTCAATTATGCATTTGATCCAAAAATTTATAGAAATATTTAGATAACTATTTAAAAAATACACAAAAATCAGATAAAAATTTGATCTCTATATTTTTTATTTTCTAAAAGTCTTATTGGTTGATGACAAAAAAATCACAAAAAATATTATTTAACAAAAAATTACTAAATTTTAATGATAAAAATATTTTATTTTTTTAATAATTTTTGTAAAAATTTACATCAAAATTCAATCTTTAAAATATTTTTTAAGAATACATATTTAATGTTAGATATTTTTATCATATTTTTAAATTGAGTAATGCTAAATAGCCAAAAAATTATAAACAATAAATAAAAATAGATCATCAATAACATTTGCACTTATAAGAGAGTGTGAATTACTCTCCAAACTTAATTGACACAATTAATTTCTTTCTATAACTATATATTTCCTCTCATTTAATTACACTAAAAATTAATTCTAAATTTAATGTGAATTAAATCTCAAAAAATACTTTTATTATTATTACATTCATAATTTTATAATTTTTTTCTCAAATAAAAATGTTAAATTTTGATATTTTTAATCCTAAAAAATGTCAACTCACCTAATAGATTTTATAAAAAATAAAAATATTTTAAATTTGATTAATCTCTATTTATTACAAATCATAAACATCCAAAATGATTAATTTTTGACTTATAAAATAAAATAATAAATAATAAATTAACACTAGTTTATTAATTATAGAGATTATGTGTTTAGAATTATAGATGTTATATATATAAAATTATATTTGGATGTTAAATTAAAAATTTAACAAATTTTACTATACAACTCATATTTTAGATATAGACTAGAAAATAAAAAATAAAATATAAAATATAAATATAAATAAAAATTAAAAAATATTTTTTAAATAATTATTATTAACTCGTTATATTAAAATCAATAAATAAATATACATATAAATATTAAATAAAAAATATTAAAATAATTAAAATCATGACCTATTAGTACATATATGAGGTAATAATTTAAAAATTATAATAAGACACATAATTTGAAATTTAGTAATATTAATTGTAAAAATTTATTAATTATGGACATCATATATATGAAATTATGAATGTTATTAATATGAAATTATGGATGTTATATGTATAAACTTATGGATGTTATGAATATATCTTTCAATTGAATAAATTAATTTAAGTATTTGATATTTTTTTAATCCAATTATGATAAAATTTAAAAATATGATTTAAAAAATCAGAATGAATTATTATTCCACTTTAAAAAAATATGAAATAAATATTACGTAAGTGAGACAATAAATCAGTGATTACAAAAAAATAATTAAAATTAATGACAATTAAAATTTAAATTATTCTAACTTCTATAATATTATGTAAGTACAGTGAAACAATGAAAAAAAAATTAGTGATTACAAAAAAATCAATTAACATTAATAACATTTAAAGTATATTATTATGATTAGTCTTTAATGTAATATTATATATGAAAATTAAATTATAAAAAGTCCTATTAATATATAATATATTTTATTCTAATAGTTAGAAATATAAAGTGATAAATTGAGTGACAAAAAGGTGAGATAAAAGATCAAAAAGTAAAGAAGTTATATAAATAAAGTCAAATTTAAAATTTTTTTGCTAGTTATCACTGAATTATTTTGGTTTTTAATTTTTTTAATTATTTGCATATATTTTTATCTATAACAAAATTTAAATATATTTGTTGTGAACGACAAAATTATTTAAATACATTTTTAGTGATTCACGAATTACTCACCATATCATAATAAGCGAAAACTTTAACGAGGTATACACGCAAGTTTTTTTGGACATTCTGTCATCAAACAAATAAAAATATCTATTTATACAACTAAAATTTATCAAATAACTAATCATTTTTATTGAAAAGTAAAAAATGTCCATTTATACATTAAAGGAAAAAAAAGTAGTTGCGTGTATTTTCAAATTTTCCACAACAATCATTAGTTGTCTATACATTAAGGAAAAAAATTACATACTTGCATGTGTGCAAGTCTGTTTCGGCCTTTGGCCTACTTCACTCACATGGTGAGTCGTACATCATATATTTGAGTGTGTACAAATCACACTTTTGTGTAGCATTTTCCTTAACTAATTATGCATCTATATAAAAGTTTAAGAGAAAAAGAGAGATCCTAACTTTTTAAATTTTTGATAAATATATTTTTGACAAAATTTAAAAACAAAAAAAGTCTCTGATTTTAATAAACGGAGGATAATTTAGTCCTTCCGTTTATTTGCCTCTCATACACCAAACGGAATTGGCTAACGTGGCTGAAACGGTATCTAGGTGTCCATTACGGTGTCACGCTGGAAGGAAAATAAAGTTCGAAGGACAAATAAGTCATTAACGTCATTTTACAAATAAAGTTCGAAGGACAAATAGGTCCTTGAGAATTTTTTTTTCATTATGCTTCTATTATGTTTCTATTATGAGAATTTAGTTTATAAAATTATGCTTGTATTTTGAAATCTAGTTAACTTGTTGTATTCTGCAATTTAAATTATTTGTATTAAAATTGCAGAAATTGGGCTTGTTCTGTTTCTACTTTTTTTCTTAAATTGTATTAGTTCAGTTTTAGTGCATTGTGTATTATATTAGAATTTGTTAAATTACATTAGTTCATTTTTCATCATACCAGTGGCATTAGTTAGCATCAGTTCATTTATGCATCAAGTTAGTATTAGTTCATTTGTGCATCATTCATGTATTAAGTTAGCATTAATGTATTTGTGTATTATATTAGGACTAGTATTTTTATCCATAATAACATTACGAGAATATTTTTTTCTTTTAAATTCTAGTTCACTTTGTTCTAACAGTATAAATTATGTATGACACAAAAGATTTATAAAATCAAACTACTTTTACAAAAAAGTCGTAAGTTGACAAAAGTTTCTGACTAAGAAAACCAAGATATCCGCAGATAAAAAATTAAATAATAAGATTTTTAGTTATTATTTTTATATGAAAAGTCTAATTTTTTATTAATAATTAATTTTAACATTCTTTATCTAAAATTTAAAATAATTTAATGGGTATATTTTTACATTTAAAATATTTTAATTGTAAAAAATATCAAATGACATATTTTGATTTATCAAATTACTAATATAAAATATAATTATATATAGAGTAAAAATAGTAGAGAGGAATATAAAAATGGAGAAAGGTAAATGAGAGAATTTAGGAAAGGAGTTTATTAATTTTGAAAAAAAAATTCTCAAGGACTTGTTTGTCCTTCAAACTTTATTTGCAGAATGACGTCAAGGACTTATTTGTCCTTTAAACTTTATTCTCCTTCCAGCGTGGCACCGTAACGGATACTTGGACACCGTTTCAGCTACGTCAGCCAGTTTCATTTGGTATATGAGAGGCAAATAGACAGAAAGACTAAATTGTTCTCTGTTTGTTAAAATTAGGAATTTTTTGTATTTAAATTTTGTCAAGAATGTATTTATTAAAAGTTTAAAAAGTCAAAGATGTATATGTCTTTTTCTTAAAGTTTAAAAACTAAAAATAGGAAAAGGAAAAGTTCCATCTAGAAAGTATTTGGCGTGGGTTATTTAAACTCAGCCTTTTGTCTTTTTGTCTCTGTCCGTTTACAATCATAAAAACATGGCAACACGTAACTTATTGTTCTCTTCTATGTGACTATGTGCACAAAGATAGCACGACTCTAATAATTACGAGGAAGTATAGGAAGTCAATGAAATATTTATATAATGTATGTAATGAGAGTATAGGAATGTTTGATTCAGTAGGATATCAGATGTTTATTATTTCTGATAATTAGATGGTTATTCTGGATAATATAGATGTATTATATTTGAGAAATTATTAATATTTTATTCTAAGATGTTTATTTTTAATTCATATTAAACTAAATAAATAATTTATTGTACACATTATACAAATACTCCATTAATTCCCTAGCAAAATTCAATAATTATACGTTTGCCATAACCCAAATTAATAATTGAAAGATGACAAATTATGTCATAATACTATTCTTAAAAGATATCATGCTATTAGGTTGTTTGTTCATATAGTTGGACATCATCCAGATAATTGCATTTCTCAGTATTTTTTAAATAAATTAATTAAATATTTTATTTAGGAATATAAATAATTTGTAGCGTCAAATTTTAGTTTCGGTCCAATTTTTAAAACCATGAGTAAACCTTTCTGAGGATTTTTTTTACCTACCTTTATCTGTTCAAGAATTGCCTTATTTGTAGAGAATTGTGATTACAGATGGAGTCGTTTTACTTGAATGCAATTACGTAGTTATAAATTATCATAATTAGAAATGGCCGTTTATATATTTTCTAACTATAGCTAAAACCAACTTTAGATTACTCTAATTCACTAATTTGTTTAAATAAATATTGAAAGTTAAAATTCTGTCTTTATACCGTAACCTATTAACATAGCCAATTTATGATTAATTATGACCGAATTATAATGATTAGATCGTATAATGTTATATTTGTAAGAAACTACTCTCTAGAAATTGATAATCTCTCCCTTAGTCTAAGTTAAAACTACGATAATATATATAGCCATTTTTAACTATTAAAGACATAAACACTCACAAAATTAATTACAAAAAATTAAAATTAATTTTATATTTATAAAAGATGATTTTTTTAGATAAAATTATTCAAATCCTAAAAAATTAAATAAAATTTAAATTTTAAAAAATCAAATAAAATTTTTAAATTATCCTCTAATATAATATTATCTTAACTTCTGATTTTATTTTACATTATCACTCCTCCAATTCCAACTCTACCGCCCCTCTCATCCGTAGCTACTGTCATTCCTCCTCGCCACAAACAACCGTTGGATCCTTATATGCAACCCTTCTCGTCCTCAGATTCCAGAACCTCATTTCAACCACCACCGTCCTTGCCGCCCGCATTAATATTAGTCATTGTCGTCGGTTGATGCGGTATTTTATAACCCACAACTTACCGGCAAGTGCACCGGGTCGTACAAAGTGCACCGGGTCGTACAAAGTAATATCTTACGTGAGTAAGAGTCGATCCCACGAAAATGAATGGATCAAGCAACAATAACGTTTGATAGGATTAGTTAGGTAAGCAGAAAATGGTGTTGAGATATTCAAAGAGCATTAAACAATACTTTAAAAATTTCAGAAAGCAAGCAGCAATGAGTTGGGAATAAAATATTTGAGAAAGCAGTTAAGGTTTCAGAGTTATCTAATTTTCAGATTAACTTTTATTACTAATTAATCTAATCATGCAAGATTTAATTCATGGCAAACTATATGTGACTAGATCCTAATTCCTTATACCTTCCTAATCTCCTCTAAAATTCATTAATTGCCAATTCCTTGGTCAATTAATTCCAATTAGAGGGTAATGATCAATTTCTAGTTTATATGCCAAAAGAATCCTAATTATCCAAAAATAAGGGGATTATATGTCACGTATCCCGTTAAATACAAACAATTAGAAATTCAGTATAATATGTTTTCCAGCTGTTGTTCAAGTAAAGAGCTTTTCCAAGTTTTACAACAACTCAATTAGAACATGAGTCATACTTCCGTTCCACCCATATTCATAAAATAAAGAACGAAAACAATTATTAAAATATAAATCAAGACATGAATTAAATTAAAAAGATCAAATGAATCAATCCATGAAAATAGACAGAGCTCCTAACCTTAACAATGGAGGATTAGTTGCTCATGGTTCAGAGAAAAATAAGGGTTCTGGTAAAAATGTGTGTGTCCAGTCTAAATGTACAGAGTTCCTATTTATAACTAATCCTAATAAATTTAAAATCTAATTATCTAAAAATAATATCTTTTCCTAAAAATCAGATTAAAATTTAAATTTGAATTAATTAGCAAGTCTTCAGCTGATGGGTGGGGACCACTTGATTTGTCCATTCTGCAGCTTCTAATCTGTATTTTTTGGGCTAGAAACTGGTTCAAAAAGGCGGCCCAAAATTCACGTCAGCGATTTCTGTAAATTCTGCAGATCGCGCACGTCACGCGTACGCGTCGCTGGTCTTCTTCGCAAGTCACGCGGACGCGTCGGTCACGCGGACGCGTCGCTGAGCAAATCTTTAATTCACGCGTACGCGTCAGTCACGCGCACGCGTCGCCATAGATACTTTCAGATCACGCGCACGCGTCAGGCACGTGTGCACGTCGCTCCTCGCAGCCATCTCCTTTGATTCTTGTGCTGTAGAAACTCCATCAAATCTAGCCGAATGCTACATGAAATAGATGAAATTGCTCAAGACTCAAAATAGCATCCATAGTGGCTAAAATATAATTAATTCTTAATTAAACTCAACAATTTAAGTGCAAATTCACTAGGAAAAGATAGACAAGATGCTCACGCATCATCGGTGCAAATTATTGCACAATTCGCTCGACCACTAGGTCGACATCGTCGTTCTCCGCAGCCACCGCCACCGCCACCGCCTCCTTCCTCAAAATCGCATCTTTCATCCTGTCAGTTTCAGTCTTCAAATCAAGCATCAACTTCTCCCTCAGTGCATCGATCCCATCATCTTCGGCATGAATCCCCGACCGCGGTAGGGAATGCTTCAACGCTGTAAATATAATACCCACAATTTAATTGACCCCAATATTACTTACTCACATAAATGACGCTATCATATTTTTCATTTCTCAAATTTACTAACACTCATATTAACAGAGAGAGAATTTTACAAAACAAATACTAAACATTCTTCTTCATATATGGAGAGATAAAATACAAGAGATGCACCACCTATTTATAGTTATATTTGGCAATTTAAACAAAACAACTTGTAACTAAGCTTAACGGTTAAGTTTGTATATAAGGCAGTAACTTATTGAAAGTTGTATAAGAAACTCAACTTGTCATAATTGTTATATGTTGATGTCTAGAATTATCCTGCTGTAAATTTTTGAACATTTGACCATGATCCTTTGTAACTTTTCTAGTTGCTTCCCATAGTCATTGCAAATTTTACTTCCTTCAATTTTTGACCAAGTTTTGACTGAACTTTTGTATATAATGGCGGTGAATTATTGTGCAAGTTGATTTAATTATCAACATTGCCTCCCTTAAATCAAACTTGTAGAATTTATCATTCCAAGCATCTTCTTCAACTTGTAAAATAATTCGGTCTTCAATGGCTTTGTAAATATATCTGCAACTTTTTTTCAGTTGGACAATACTCGATCACAACTTCTTTCTCATTTACCAACTCTCTAATTTTGTGAACCCAAATATCAATATGCTTCGATCTTCCATGAAATACTGGATTTTTGCAAAGTGCAATAGCTGACTTGTTATCACAAAATATTGTTGTTGGAGTACTTTGTTTCTCGTTCAATTCCTCAAGAATTTTTCATAGCCAAACTGCTTGTGTTGCACAACTTGCTACTACTATATATTCTGCTTCTGCTGTAGAGAGAGCAACTACTGGTTGTTTCTTTGAAAACCAAGAAATTGCACCAGAACCAAGATGAAATACGAACCCTGAAGTACTTTTTCTTATTTCTATATCTCCAGCCCAATCACTATCAGTGTAACCGACAAGATTCACTTCAGTAGTATTTTCATAATAAATACCATCATTTAAAGTACATACCTTTGATATATCAAAGAATTCTTTTTACCGCTTGCAAATGGTTGGTACAAGGTTCCTCCATGAATCTGCTAAGCAAACCAACTCCAAACACAATATCTGGTCTAGTCGCAATCAAGTACCTTAGACTACCAATTAAGCTTTTGTAGTATGTGGGATTTACTGCTCCTCCTTTATCTTCTCTCAACAATTTGAACTTCTCTTCGACTAGAGTAGAAACTGGTTTTGAGTGCTCCATTTGAAATTTCTTTAAAATATCATTTGCATATTTCTTCTGAGAAATGAAAATTCCATCATCTCTTTGAACCACTTCAATGCCAAGAAAGTAAGACATCAATCCCATATCTGTCATTTCAAAGTGCTTTATCAAAGCCTCCTAGAATTCTATAATTATCTTCAAATTGTTACCAGTAAAGATCAAATCGTCAACATAAAGGCACACGATCAAGATATCTCCAGGTTCAACGAACTTAATATAAAGAGTATGTTCAAACAGACATCTTTTGAAACCATTCTCAATGAAATAAGAATCAATCTTCTTGTACCACGCTCTTGGTGCTTGCTTTAATCTGTACGAAGCTTTCTTCAATTTATAAACTTTATCTTCTTTTCCAAGAACTTCATATTCTACAGGTTGCTCAACATACACTTCTTCTTCTAAAGTGCCATTTAGAAATGCAGAATTAACATCCATTTGATGTATCTTCCACTTATTTTGAGCTGAGAGTGAAATAATCATACGAATAGTGTCTAATCTAGCAATAGGAGCAAATGCTTCAAAGTAGTCGATACCTGGTTTTTGTTTGTATCCTTTTGCAACTAATCTTGCTTTGAAACGATCAACTTCACCACTGGATTTGTACTTAGTCTTGTAAACCCACTTTACTCCAATCGGCTTCTTATCTGCTGGTAAATCTGTCAGCTCCCATGTGTCATTCTTCTCAATGGCATGAATCTCCTCATCCATTGCTTTCTTCCAATTGTTGTCTTTAAAGGATTCTTCAAAGTTCAACAGCTCACAATCTGAAAATAGAGCAAAATTTATGATTTCTTCATCGAACAGATTGTTGTCATTGCCAACTTCATAATCTGGTAATCTAGCAGGTAGTCTCCTCTCTCTTTGAGGTCTTTTAGATGATTCTGATTATTCGGTTGCGTCCAGTTGTCTTTCTTCTTCATCATCACATGTATTTGAAATTACTATCGGATGCTTTTCTGTCTTTGTGTCCCAGTCCCACATGGCTTTCTCGTCAAACGTCACGTCTCTGCTGATGATTACTTTCTTTGTTTCTGGATTGTACAACTTGTATGCTTTTGAGTCTGTGCTATAGCTAATAAAAATACACTTTTCGCCTTTGTCATTTAACTTCTTCCTTAATTGATCTGGTTCGTGGGCATAAGCAATACACCCAAAGACTCTGAAATGATGGATGGAAGGCCACTTTCCACTCCAAGCTTCCTCTGGAGTTTTATCACAAACACTCTTTGTTGGACACCTATTTAAAATATGAACTGCTGTTGCGACTGCTTCTGTCCAAAACTCTTTAAGCATTTGTTTTGACTTGAGCATGCATCTGACCATATCCATGATGGTTCTATTCTTTCTTTCAGCAACTCCATTTTGTTGATGAGTATATCTAGTTGTTAGTTGGTGTTGAATTCCGTGTTGCTTAAAGTATTCTGAACATACAAGATATTCTGTTCCTCTGTCTGTTCTAAGAATTTTGATTTTACAGCCACTTTGTTTTTCGACAAATGCCTTGAATATCTTAAAGACATCACATGCTTCTGATTTTTGCTTCAGTAAGTATACCCATGTATATCTACTAAAATCATTACTAAAAGTGATAAAGTACCTGCTACCACCATTACTTAGAACTTCTACAGAACAGAGATCTGAATGCACAATTTTAAGTAATCTTCTAGCTCTCCAAGACTTTCCTATAGAGAATGGATCTATGTGCTTCTTTCCCAGTTGACAAATCTCACAAACACAATTGGGAATATGAATCTGTGGTAGACCAGAAACAAGTCCTTTTCTTGACAGGTAGTTTAGGCCAGAAAAATAAAAATGCCCAAACCGCATATGCCACAACCAATTATCATCAAGTATCACAGAACTCATGCAAGAGGAATTAACATGTTGAATTTTTAATGGAAACATTCTGTTTGAAGTCATCTTTGTGTTATCTATGAATCTTCCGTTGTTGTCAAACACAGTGCAATATCCACGATAAGTTATCATCTTATATCCCTTCTTAGATAATTGCCCCATACTCAATAAATTGTAATCAAGTTCAGGAGCATAGAAAACATCATAAATATAACTCAGAGAACTATCCTTCAATCTAATTGGTATGTGCCATTTTCCTTCAATAGGGATCTTTGTACTATTACCAAACTTTAATAATAGTTTAACTGAATCATCTATTGAAGAAAATAACTCCTTTCTACCAGACATATGATTACTGCAAGCATTAAACAAGTACCATATATTTTCATCTTCTACAGATGAATTACTTGTAAAAAATAAAGTCTGAGTACCCGGATTGTCATCAGTATTTTTATGCTGATTTTCTGCAACGTGTGCTTGATTATTATTTATCACTTTGAATATGCAATCTGCTGCTTTGTATCCATACTTTTCACAATGAAAAAAGTTGAAATTGGCTCTTTTTTGATAAAAATTACCTCGACCTCTTCCTCGGTTGACAGGCCTAAAATTCGTTCCACCTCTTCCTTGATTAGGTGGTGTAAAATTGTTGTAAATTCCTTGGTTGTAATTGCCACGACCTCTACCTCTGAAACTTTCTCTGCCTCTACTTTGAAAATTGAAACCACGACCTTGTCTTTCTTGTGTACGACTTGATTCTGCAACATTGTTGAAATTCACTCGGCTTTTTAGGACTTTCTCGGTTGATTTTTCTGATTTCTCAAGTATTCTACTGATGTGACTTTCCATGGTTCCTTACAACTCTGGAATCGTCATGGTATCCATATTGTGTGACTCTAGTATCGTAGTCACCACATGGTCATACTTCATTGGCATGGTGCGAAAAATTTTGTCCACTACTTTGCTATCGAGCATATCTTCTCCATAGACTCTCATCTTATTGACAAGATCTGTAACACGAGTAAAATATTGCTCAACAATTTCTGAGCTCGACATTTCGTACCTTTCATATTCTCTTCTTAAAGACTGTAGCTTTGCTTTCTGAGCTTTATCTACGCCTTTGTATCACAGCTTCAACGTGTTCCATGCTTTCTTTGCACTTTTGGCATTTGCTATTTTGTCAAACACCGTATAATCTACTCCTTGATGAATTTGAGATAGCGCCAATTGATCTCTCCTTTGTTGGACAACATTTGCTCCTTCTTGCGAACCCGGTTCAATGAAATTCCACGGGTTCTGTGCCTTCAAATGGGTAGACATCAAAGTCTCCCAATAACTATAATCAAGTTTCCCATCTAACTTGGGACCGGACCACACAATATTGAAAATGTTTGCCATACCGACTCTATGAATCAACAACTATGTGAGAACTCTCCCACACCTCACAAACTCTCACACACCAGGCGCTGGATTACCCAGCTCTGATACCAAATGTAAATATAATACCCACAATTTAATTGACCCCAAAATCACTTGCTCACATAAATGACGCTATCATATTTTTCATCTCTCAAATTCACTAACACTCATATTAACAAAGAGAGAATTTTACAAAACAAATACTAAACATTCTTCTTCATATATGGAGAGATAAAAATACCCACCACCTATTTATAGTTATATTTGGCAGTTTAAACAAAATAACTTGTAACTAAGCTTAATGGTTAAGCTTGTATATAAGGCAATAACTTATTGAAAATTGTAGAAGAAACTCAACTTGTCACAAGTGTTACATGTTGATGTCTAGAAATATCCAACTGTAAATTTTTGAACATTTGACCATGATCCTTTGTAACTTTTCTAGTTGATTCCCATAGTCATTGCAAATTTTACTTCCTTCAATTTTTGACCAAGTTTTGACTGAACTTTTGTATATAATGACGGTGAATGATTGTGCAAGTTGATTTAATTATCAACAGACGTTGTTTCTGTCGCCGCCGCCATCGCCACCTGTATCCTCTTCTCCAAACCCCTAGCGACGTCGGTGCTGACCGACACATCGAACTACCTCTTTCTTGGCGCGTGCAGCGCTGGAGATCGACGATCTTTAGCAGTGTCAATGGAAGGCACCTTCATGCAGCGTAGGTGGCACTGACTTTCCCACATCAAGCACGGCAACATAAAATTGTGAAAAAGGCCTACTCAGATGGAGGAAGAAGGGTGGTGATGGGTGTAGCGAAAGTAGTAGTTGGGAATGAGATGAATGGTAGGATTTGAGATTGAAAAAGTAATAATGTAAAATAAAATCAGAAGTTAAGATAAAGTTATATTAAAGGGTAATTTAAAAAATTTATTTAATTTTTTAGAGTTTGAATAATCTTTTTCGCAAGAACCCATATTTTATGAATATAAACTCAATTTTAATTTTTTGTGATTAATTTTGTTAGCATTCAGAATTTTGGTGGCTAAAAATGGCTATTTACTTTATATATATTCATTCTAATATACCTTTTTCATTGAAATTTTTAATAGACATTAGAATTGTTAGAAGTTTTGAAATTTTTTAATCAAAAGCCCGTCTAGCTCAGTTGGTAGAGCGCAAGGCTCTTAACCTTGTGGTCGTGGGTTCGAGCCCCACGGTGGGCGTTAATGTTTTATATTTTTTATTTTTTCCCCTACACTTTATACATATAAGAGAAAGCATTGATATGTTATTCAAGTAGAAACAAGCGATGCTAAAAATCAGTCAACCATGAAATACCATAGAATTGAAGTCAGCCAACCATACTAATTACTACGTTTCATCATTGATCAATTGTGCGAATTCTTAGCAATAATAATTTCACTCTCAGGGCACTATCATCCTGCATTTTCTTTCTGTATCCGACACCCACCACCTTGCTGATCACATGTGTATCCTGTTGTCACTTTTAACGAATTTAAAAGCAGACTTTATTCCTAACACACAATAGACTTCCAATAAAATTATATTATTGATTTGCGAAGCTTCTTTTCGGTAACCAAATTTTTACATCTAAAATAGTGGTTTTACCATCTAATCTTGTGCTTCGAATATTGTCTTGACTGACTCAAAAACCTGATCAATCGACCTTGCTGCATCAATCTAATAAGAATCAAAATTTTATTCCATTAGTCCTACAAAGCATTTAAAACTCAATTATCAACACTTGTAGTTGCAGCACCAAGATACTAAATACCTTGCGAACTTTTCCTTTCTCGCCATAATAAGAAATCACGGGTGGATTAGACTCCAAGAAAACCTTAAATCGCTTCTTTATTGTTTCAATCTTGTCATCCTCTCTTGCCTTCATTATCCAAAAAAAAAAAGATGAATTTGCTGATAACCATAAGAAAATTAGAAGAAACAGTTCTCTGTTTTTTTTTTTTTTCTGGAAAGACAAAACTAACTTGGTTCCTATTAAGAAGACGTCGCTCCATCTCTTCCACGGGACAATCGAAATACAGAACAAAAGCTGGCTCTATTCCAGTCTGCAAATCAAACAAATTAAAAGATGATAGAATTATATATATCCGTTTTGGAAAACAAATCAAACAAATTAAAACATTTTTAGAATTTAGAAAGGAACTTACCACATTCTCAAATGCTGCTCGATTTTCGTCGTTGCAAGGAAAGCCATCAATGAAAAATTTGTCCTTGCCAATTTTCCACATTGATTGTTGCAGAAGCTTCACTGTCACCTCTGAAGGAACAATTTTCCCTTCTTTCATCACATTCTTTATCATTATTCTGTTAAGTGTCAAACACAAGAAAATAAAGGAATTGAAAAGATAAACCCAAGAGAAAATTAACAAACTTGAACAATAGAATTTACCTGTTGAAATTGACAAGGAATAATACCAAGTATAGGGAAAAAACATAAAATTTGTATAGAAAGAAATATGAATTTGGAAAGTATGGCCAAAAGAATATACTATCATAATGAGTTGAAAAAGAAGAATATATGAATACAAATCACAAAAGATGATACACATGATAATTAGGATTTTAACAATTTTATTAATCCTAATCATGCTTCATTGATATTGAACACATTTTATAACCTTGAGATCTAAATGGCTATAACAATGATATCATACTAAATTGAATTCAAACGATTTTAAGAGAGACAAAGAATGGTTGAATGACTCATAAGTCATACCCATTTTCCGAATCAGATTCGGACTCTGCTCGCAGAAGATCTCCAGCACTGAGGTGAGTATAACCAAACAGTTTGGCAATGTTTGTACATTGTGTTCCTTTCCCACTGCCTGGGCCACCTGCATCATTTTCAATGGAGCAGAATATCTTGTGAGAAGAACATGAAAAACATATTAATTTGAATGTAATGAGTCAGGGCTCACCTAATACAAAAACAACTTTAGGATTTTTCTCTAAAATGCTTACACTTGAACCCTACAATCAGATCATAAAATGAGAGAAAAACAGTAATAATGTACTATAAATCTATATATGTACGTCTTCATATAATAAAGGCAAATTCTCCTATTCAGTGTCTAACTTTATATTTCGAAAAATATCACTCTTTTAAAAGAATAATATTATATGCACCATCTTTGTATACACTATTCTTGTACACATTTTATTTTTAGTATTAATACTTTAGTAGTGATTGATAAGAAGCGAAAGAAGATAAAAAGTTTCTTTTATAACGTAAAAAAAGTTGCATCATTTCTCCTTTTTAAAAACTATCCCAACCTCTCTTTTTGATACTAAGGATACTTTTGGAAAACACCAAAAAACTATTTTTTTTTACTTATAAAAAGTTATATTAATAGTGTTTGGTACAAATTTTTAAATAAACTTTTAACTTTTTAAAAGTTATTTAAGAGCTTTTAAAAAAGTTAAAAAATACGACTTTTCTTATTTTCAAAATCTATTTTATCACTCCAATTTAATGCACAACTTTAAAATAAAGACTTCTATAATAACTTTTCAAACACAAAATAACTTATTTAAAAGTTATTATTAATAAAAGTTCTTATATTTTAAACTCCTTTTTCAAAAGAACTTATTTAAGAAGTTTAGTCAGTTTAAGTAAACAGCTTAAGTTCGTTTTTTAAAAATAGCTTAAAAGAATAAATGGCTGCATTAAAAGTAGTTTATAAATAAGTTATTTTGTATTTGAATTTTTAATTCTAAAAGTACTTATTTTATAAAAATGTGATAAAAATTAGTAGTATTATGAGAGAAGTTATTTTTTTAACTTCTCTATAAGCTTTTAAATATCTTCTTAGAAAGCTACAATTTAATTTTAAAAATTGCATCAGACATTAATACTATTTCTTTTCATAAGTCAAAATCTCAAAAAAGTTACTTTTAGGACCCGTTTGAGAAGTTTCAAAAGTAATTTTTTTTAGTTTTTAACTTATGAAAAGTAGTAGTATCAATGTCTGGTACAATTTTCAAAACCAAATTATAGCTTTCAAAAAGTTATTTAGGAGTTTATAGAAAAGTTAAAAAAAATGACTTCTCTCATAATACTATTACTTTTTATCACATTTCTATAAAATAAACACTTTTAGAATTAAAAACCCAACACAAAATAACTTATTATTTATAAGTTACTTTTAATATAATCATTTATTGTTTAAACTATTTTTTTAAAAGAAGTTTAATTAAGTTATTTATCTAAACTGAATCTTAAAACTTCTCAAATGGCCCTAAGTTTTTGTTTTAATAAACTACATTTATTTTAAAACATTAGAAATACAAATTATCAGTCTTTTAATTTGCTAGGGCTGCATAAGAATTTAAAATCTTAGCAAACAAAAGATAATGGCTCACAGTATATGAAAATACTTTTTCTTCATGGTTAAATTATATAGTTGGTTTTTATATTTTTAATAAATTATATAGTTGGTTTTTATATTTTCAATGAAATTGTAAATTGATTTTTACATTTTAAAAGTTTGTAAGGGATTCTTAAAGAGAATTAAAATTTGTAATTTAGCCCCATCGTTCAAAAAATGTTTGATTTAACATAATATTCTCAGCATATTCTCTATTTTAACAGAATATTCTTAGTATATTCTAAGAATATTTTATAAATCAATATTTTTTTATTTGTGAAGACTAAATTATAAATTTTAATTTTTTTTAGAGATCCAAATACAAAATTTTAAAGTGTAAAAACCAATTTACAATTTCACTAAAAATTTAGAGATCAATTGGTGTAATTTAACCTTTCTTCGTGAAGGAACTAAATGGACACTACTGCTCAATTGATTGAAAATTCACTACTCAACCTTTAGGATTTGCTTTAACTCAGAAGATTTCAAATGTTAAAAACTTTCATATTCTTTATGGCAGTAAGAAAAACATTAAAATATTTATATTAAGTGATTTCCAAAAGAGCAAATTTAAACGCAGAACATTGAACACCAAATAAGTAACCACCAATACCTGGTTTCGAGCTTCATCAGCTGTTTCCATGATTGCCTATTTAGTAGTATCTACAATCAAAATAGTAGGATCTGGACAAATATATCTCACAGGCTTATTCATATAACAATAAATATTAAAATTTGAATCCTCTAAAATGTAAAATAGTAAAGTAAGGAGTTAATTATTATTAATTTTTTAAATTTAATGAAATTTACCCCACTTTCTTAATTTACCACTTCACCACTTTCTTGATCCAAAATATTATTCTAGAATTATCTACTTATTTAGAGTTAGTTATTGTATTTAAATTGAACCAAAAGAAAATTAGCCATTGCAAAATATAAATTACCTAGAAAGTGCATTTATCAAAGAAGAAACTAAAATAGAAATACAATAAAAGACCTCACAATGGAAGAAAATTAACAGTGTAATAGATTTATTATTCCCACAAACTTATAAATCTTTTATTGCTTCTGACATTTTTAATATGATAAATAGTCATATAACAAATAAAATTTAAAATATATATAATTTAAATTTAAAAATTAATATTTAAGAGAGTGTATAAAAAATTTTAAAAATTTAATTTTTTATATATTCTCTTAAGTATTAATTTTTAAATTTGAATTAAAAACGTCAAAAAAATAAAAAATTTGTAGGAAAAATTAACCGTTTAATTAATTTTGTTAAAAAATTAACTGTTAAATATAAAAAAACATATTTTTTATTTCATAAATCAATTCAAATCATACCATGAATATTATTTTAATCGTAATTTTATTTGTAATAATATACATATATTGTTTACACTATAAACGAAATATATATTTTTTCAAATTTCATATATCTCATTTACACTATAAACGAGAAATATAAGCAATTTTAATTCGTTTACCGTGTAAATAAAATATGTAAAAGAAATAAAAATTGGTAAATATATTATAAATTATTTATATTCTTTAAATAAAATATTTAAATTCTTTATTTAGAAAAATCCGCAAAAAACAACAAGCGAAATTCCCAAAACTGAAGCAAGAAAATTAATGAGAGTTCCCAAATCAAGTGCAATTCTAAGAAAAGCTCAGCTAATAAATGTTACACTTTAAGACAAAGACAAAATAAACCATAGGTTCGCAACACTTTACAGGGTACGAAAAGGTTAGAAATAATTGTTTTATGGTAAAAGAAATAAATGTTTTCATTAAAAAAGAAAATATTCCGTATCATGGCATCATGCTATTATGATCTAATCAGAGAAATCTTTATGAGAGAAGGTGAAAAAAGACAGTTGAAAGAGGAGATTGAGATTTGAGTGCAAAGAGGATACAAGCCATTGCTACTATTGATGAAATTGAAAACGCTTTTATTGAAGACTCGAGGTACGGCCAAAAACAACGACCAAAACCAGGTGACAAATTCGAAGTGTAAATTGTGTAAAAACAAAAGGAGATATTTCAAGAAAAATAAATTTTTTATTCCATAATTAATAATATATTTTTTGTTTGATTTTTCTAAATTATTATCTATTCTTATTAATTTATTTTTAGAGCATTTTTCATGTTTAATTTTAGTTCCATTTTATTTTAGATTTCCTAAATAACTACACAAATATTTATGAAATTTTATATACTAAAAATTAATTTGAGACTCAAGCTAAAATTTATATTCTAATATTTAGTTTCAACTCAATTTAAATTTTATATTATTTTTAATTATTTTATTCAATAAATTATACAAATAGTAGTAATTAATTAGTCTTTTTTAAAAATAATACGATTTTTTTTAATATCAATCTTATTTTAAATATTATATTTAATATAAATTTTAATTTTAAATTAATTTAATTACTATAAATATCAGAAATGATACCCAAAAAATAACTTACAATGATAAAATAGAAAAGTGATATTAGTAGGAAGTGTCATATTATTACCGTTCCCTAATTATAATAATGAGATTCATTCGTTATTTTTTATGTATTTTAAATTATTTTATAGTAATTAATTAATGTGAGAGAAGAATTCTTTTTTCTACTATGATCTATATACAAAAATAAAAAAATTTATTAATAATAAGTGGTAAATATAATTTACGTAAATCTTACAAATCTTTTAATAATAAATGAAAATTTTCATTTAATAAAATATATTTTATGCTAAATTTTAATATTAATATAGTCTAAATAAGAGTAAACTATTAAAATAGTATCCAAAAATTTACACTGCTGACAAAACAAATCCCAAAAAATGTTACAAATAAGTTTTTGATAAATTAAAAAATACGATAAAAAGAATTAGATATTAAATATATATTCTAAAAAATGACTTTAGATATTAAATTTTGATATAAATTTTTACAAACATTATTAGAAAAATAAAATCTTTTCATCTTTAAAATTTGATAATTTTTTGTCAAGTAAATTTTTTTTTTAAATTATTGTGAATGACCACATTTGTTTGTTTGAAAAATAAAAAAAAAAGCTAAAGATCAAATTTTGCTTCGATTTTTTGTGTACCTTCTAAATATTTATTCAAATGTTGCTATAAAACTTTAGATATAACAGACAAGCCGTTTGTTAAATATAAATTTTTTTTATTACTTACAAAAATTATAATATTTATTAGTTCTTTTTGTTATATTTTTAAATCATTTAAAAACTATTTTAATTTGTTGATAATATCTTTCAAAAAAAATTTTGTCTATTATTAAATCTTTTAGATACCAAATTAATAATTAATCCGTCTAAATAATTATATTGTTTCACTCCCCTCTCCCTCTATTCTTTAATCTATGGTAGAAAATTAAATAAAATTATTATAAATATTTTTCTATTCAATTAAAAAAATATATTAAATTACTAGTATAATTTATTATTTTTTTATTAATAATTAATTAATAATATTTAAAAATATGTATTAAAAATATAATATTAGATTATTAAATTAAAAAAAATTAAATTAATAACTAAAAATACTAATAAAAAGTTGTAAGTTCTATTCGCATTGAGTTTCTCTTTTCAACTAAACAAAGAAATGCCATAACACTATTCCCTTTTATCGTGAAAGTATTGTTAGTCACAAATAATGATTGATAAGTACTTTGATTGACGCATTTATTTGTGAATAAATAATTATTTTTTACCGTAAAGATTTTGGAGTTAAAAAACCTAACCACAACAAAAAATTAAATTAATATTATACTCACAAAATATTAGTATTATTCTATGAAACATAAATACGGATACAGAATACGATACGACACGCGATACGTAAATTCTAAAAAGTTGTCGGATACGGAGACACGTATATATTAATAATATAATATATTCATTAAATAGAGATATGTCTTAATAGAGATATTTTCAAAAACAACCATATAATATGCATTTTTTCCTTAAGTGTATAAGTATTCAAAAGTTAAAATCCTAAACTCCTATGTCTTAATAGAGATAGTAAGAATTTTGTACAACACATGTACACAAAAAAAAAAAGTTATTTAAAGTCATATTATTTCTCCATCATATATGGTTGATACCTTCATCATTAGAAAAAGTCACTCTTTCCAACTCCAGTTCATCAAGAGAAAGGTGAGCAACTTCAAAAACACCATTTTCTTCATCAATTGGTGAAAAACATCTCCAGCAATATCCCACATCATAGTGTCTCCTTTATTGTTTTGTGGAATTTTTCTTGAAAGAATACGAAAATTAGTGTGGACAAATACTAAATTTTTTGCACGTTTAAGCTTTAATTTGTTTCTTTTTAGGGAATGAATAAAAGATTATGTGCTCTAATTTCTTTCACAATAAGAAGATGAAGATGGTTGTCCTAGTAGCCTAAGAGCAATTGGTTGAAAAATTTTTTTGCTTTACCACCATAAATTAGCCACCAAGATTTTGCATCAACTATGCCTCTATCATTCAAAGAGTCATAATCATCAAAGACACCTCTACCATCAGAATCACAGAGGCCAGAACAAAATAGAAATACAGAACTAGAAATTGATTGATAGAAAAATAAACATTCTCCCTTACTTAAAATGGAGGACGCAGAAGAGCACAGCGAAAGAGTACGGAAGCAGCGCAACGGTCACGGTAGAAGTGGCGACCGGGGAGGCGGCGAACACGGCAGGGAGAACTGGAGCAACGACGACAACAAGTGGTGGCTGGAGAAGCAACGAACACAGCAGCGAGCACGGGAACAGCGACGATGAGTACGGCAGAAGTGGTGACCAAAGAGGCAGCGAACGGCAGCGAATAGGTATCGCAGAAGTAACGACAGTGAAGAGGAGATGCTGAGATTGAAAGTGAGTGGGTGTGGTGAAGGACGGCGAACACCCACGATGGCGATGACAGGAGGTGGCAGCGACGACTGGAGGTGGAGGCAGACTGGCGGTGAGGAGAGGATGAGTGGGTGTGGAGCCACTGAGCCAGAGACGGTTTAGGGTGGAGGTGAAAATTATGTTTTTTTTTTTGTTTTTACAGAAAACGTTTGAACATGGGGGACACGCGTGTCGCACGAGTGTCTTCGTGTGTCGTATTCGAAATGTGTCCGACACGCCGACACGGCAACTAAATAAAGTGTCCGGGCTTCATAGGTATTATTTGACAAAATTATCTAATCGTAAAATTTTAAATTGACCCCGTTAAATTTTTTTAAAATTCTCAAATTAACCTCTCTATCATCTTCTCCACTCAACCTCTTTAACCTAACCTCTTCAAAACTAGAATCAACCCTAGTAACCTTCAGTTCCTCACCCACATTTTTCTTCATTCACCTAACTCAACCCCTCATTCTCACCTCTCTTACTCTTCTTTACTCACTTAACTTAGCCCTTCATCCTTACATTTCTCATTCTTCCTCACCACCTAATCACTTCCCTCATCCTCCCTTACTCGCCCCTCTTGCCTCAGCTCAACCTTATTTAATCAATCATAGAAACAAACTCATTTTTCTTTACTGGACTACCTGATTGCTACTCTCGTTGCCGATAACTCCTTTTTGTCGTCTGCATCGTCCCCGCCAGGAGGAAGAGGAGGAGCGCCACCCAAATTTCGAGCATAAGTCCAATCTCTAATTTAAAGTTTGGAAAAGAAAGTTGGTGATTTAGATTATCAAAGGGTGTCGTAAGAGATTTTTGCGATTTAATTACAAACAAAGGGTTGGGAGAGACAATGCCTTTTTGCCGAGGAAGCATTCTTGATCATATTGAAGATGGGATCTTGGCCAATCAAGAAAAGATGCTGACGATGGAAGAGAAACGTCGAGCAATGACAGTTAGGACATTTCTCCTTCAGGCATAGCAGTCAACGGCGCTCCTCTCTTAAGCACAAATCATACGACAGAAAAGTTCAATGGCTCAAGAAGAAGGAGTGGTTCCTCAAGCAATGCTTCGATAGCACAACAGTACTCCTCTCCCCAGGTGCAAATCAGCGACTCAGTTCCCTCCAAATTAACCGCAGCAATAACGTGGTAGGAGGAGTAAATTTTGAATATTGATAGGATTAGAGGTAGTAAGAAATAATTAGGAGAGAGTTAGTGTATGTATAGTTATTGTTTTGAATTTAAAAATTGTAATTGAGTTTGTTTTCGGGTCGAATATAACAAAAAAAATAAAACAGAAGTTGACAATGATGATAAAAGTAATTTAAAAATTTAATATTTTTTAACGGATCAATTTAAAATTTAATTATTGGATATTTTTATTAAGCAATATTATTTTTTTATAGATATAACGTTAATTTTATCGGTGTTTGAATTTTTTATAATAAAAAATAATTATTTATTCTTTATTTATTGCACAATTTTATTTTCATGTGTGATGTCATCATGTCAACAAAAGTAAATTTTGAAAGTCGAACACTCCATACCAAATAAAGTACGTACTTATCCAAGGTTTAAGCATTTTTTGGGGAACAAAGTTGGATAACTCGATATTAAAAGAAACGGATCTTTTTCTATTTTTTTAATATTTGAGAGAATAAAGTGTATTTTTTTATTTTTAATTTTATAAATGAGACTAAAAATAAATAAAAAAATAATAAAAAATGAGATTAAACATTTGTACGTTATTCAATTTTTTTTTATTAAAAAAGATCCCCTCCAGTATTAGATAACCTCCCACTTAAGTTAATTAATTAAGAAAGGTGTTGTATTCTACTTATGGTTTATTAGTGAGCAATTATCCAAGGTAGACTAATGCACTTGTTAAAGATAAACCTGAAAAATCCTAAAATCAAAAAGGGGGCAATGATGCATAGTCTCATTTATTCTTGTTAAAAAATATATATATAAATACTAATATCTTAAATTCTTAATCAGCCATTTTATATGGGAATGATTTTATAAGTTTCATCGTATATTCAATAATTTATTAATATTATTGAAAAGTCGCGTAGTATTTGCTTTATTTTTATGGATATAATATTAATTTTTTTGTTTAATAAGTATTTTTATTAATATTCACAAAATTTATAAATATAGATAATTGTTTTTCTTTTTACTAAATATTTCCGTTCTAAATCACTATAATTATTAATAGGTCTTTAATTATAATTTTAATGCTTAGTAGAAAAACTAAATTAAACCTCCACTTAATGCACTAAGTATTTAAGGTCTCACTAAACATTAAAAATGCAATTAAAAAATCTACTAGTGATTATAGTAACGTAAGAACTCTTAAACATTAAAACATACATAAAAATAACTAAAAATCTTTTAAAATATCTATCAAATAATCTATACGAATTTAACAAAAATAATATATATTATTCTTTAATTTTACACCCTTTATGCTCATCTCGTAAAGAAAGGAATCAATCTTTTTCTATTTTGTTTTAAT